>NW_020868025.1:0-33621 GCF_003369695.1 Bos indicus x Bos taurus
CTCACGGACCTGAGCAGGCAGGAATCACGCAACTTAGCAGGCAATAATAATTGGAGCTGAAGCTGAATGAACTGGATAAGCAGACTCTAATCACGTGATTCAGCCGGCTCCTCTCTGGGGACTGAGCAGGCACTTATTATGCAGCTCAGCAAGCAAAATCATGGAGCTGAGCAAGCAGGAATCACGCAGCTCAGCAGGCAATAATCATGGAGCTGAGCAAACAGGAATCACGCAGCTCAGCATGCAATAATCAAGAAGCTGAGCAGGCAGGAATCACGCAGCTCAGCAGGCAATAAATATGGAGCTGAGCAAGCAGGAATCACGCAGCTCAGCAGGCAATAATCAAGAAGCTGAGCAGGCAGGAATCACGCAGCTTAGCAGGCAATAATCATGGAGCTGAGCAGACTGTCATGAAGTGGCTAAGCAGACTCTAATCACGTCACTCAGCCGGCTCCTAACCCGTCTTGAGCAGGCACTAATCACGCAGCTGAGCAGGGACTAATCACACAGCTGATCAGGCACGAGTCACGCAGCTGAGCAGGGATTAAGCATGCAGCTGAGCAAGCGCTAATCCCTTGATTCAGCAGACCCTGATCACGTGACTGAGCAGGCCCTGATCACGTGGCTGAGCATGCACTGATCACGTGACTGAGCATGCACTGATCACGTGACTGAGAGGCACTGATCACGTGACTGAGAGGCACTGATCACGTGACTGAGCATGCACTGATCACGTGACTGGGAGGCACTGATCACGTGACTGAGAGGCGCTGATCACGTGACTGAGGGCGCTGATCACGTGACTGAGAGGCGCTGATCACGTGGCTATCATGCACTGATCACGTGCTTCAGGAGGCAATAATCAAAGAGCTGAGCAGGCACTAATCACTTGGCTAAGAGGGCACTAATCACGGAGAGGAGCAGGAAATCGTCAAGGAGCTGAGCAAACTGTAATGAAGTGGTTAAGCAGACTCTAAACACGGGACGCAGCAGGCTCTACACCCGTGACTGAGCAGACACAATTTGGGCAGCTCAGCAGACACCAATGGTGCAGCTCAGCAGACACAAATGGTGCAGCTCAGCAGACACCAATCATGCAGCTCAGCAGGCAATACTCATGGAGCTGAGCAGGCAGGAATCACACAGCTCAGCAGGCAAAGATCAAGGAGCTGAGCAGGCACGAATCTCGCAGCTCAGCTGGCAAAAATCAAGGAGCTGAGCAGACTGCCATTAAGTGGCTAAGCAGACTCAAACACGTGACTCAGCAGGCTTGACCCCCGTGACTGAGCAGACACGAATCTTGCAGCCCAGCAGACAATACTCCTGGAGCTGAGCAGGCAGGAATCACGCAGCTCAGCAGACAGTAATCAAGAGCTGAGCAGGCACGAATCAAGCAGCTCAGCAGAGGCAATAATCCGGAAGCTGAGCAAGCAGGAATCACGCAGCTCAGCAGGCAATAGCATGGGCAGCTATGAGCTGAGCTGGCAGAATCACGCAACTCAGCAGCAATACTCACGGACCTGAGCAGGCAGGAATCACGCAACTTAGCAGGCAATAATAATTGGAGCTGAAGGCTGTAATGAACTGGATAAGCAGACTCTAATCACGTGATTCAGCCGGCTCCTCTCTGGGGACTGAGCAGCACTTATTATGCAGCTCAGCAAGCAAAATCATGGAGCTGAGCAAGCAGGAATCACGCAGCTCAGCAGGCAATAATCATGGAGCTGAGCAAACAGGAATCACGCAGCTCAGCATGCAATAATCAAGAAGCTGAGCAGGCAGGAATCACGCAGCTCAGCAGGCAATAAATATGGAGCTGAGCAAGCAGGAATCACGCAGCTCAGCAGGCAATAATCAAGAAGCTGAGCAGGCAGGAATCACGCAGCTTAGCAGGCAATAATCATGGAGCTGAGCAGACTGTAATGAAGTGGCTAAGCAGACTCTAATCACGTCACTCAGCCGGCTCCTAACCCGGTCTTGAGCAGGCACTAATCACGCAGCTGAGCAGGGACTAATCACACAGCTGATCAGGCACGAGTCACGCAGCTGAGCAGGGATTAAGCATGCAGCTGAGCAAGCGCTAATCCCTTGATTCAGCAGACCCTGATCACGTGACTGAGCAGGCCCTGATCACGTGGCTGAGCATGCACTGATCACGTGACTGAGCATGCACTGATCACGTGACTGAGAGGCACTGATCACGTGACTGAGAGGCACTGATCACGTGACTGAGCATGCACTGATCACGTGACTGGGAGGCACTGATCACGTGACTGAGAGGCGCTGATCACGTGACTGAGGGGCGCTGATCACGTGACTGAGAGGCGCTGATCACGTGGCTATCATGCACTGATCACGTGCTTCAGGAGGCAATAATCAAAGAGCTGAGCAGGCACTAATCACTTGGCTAAGAGGGCACTAATCACGGAGAGGAGCAGGAAATCGTCAAGGAGCTGAGCAAACTGTAATGAAGTGGTTAAGCAGACTCTAAACACGTGACGCAGCAGGCTCTACACCCGTGACTGAGCAGACACAATTTGGGCAGCTCAGCAGACACCAATGGTGCAGCTCAGCAGACACAAATGGTGCAGCTCAGCAGACACCAATCATGCAGCTCAGCAGGCAATACTCATGGAGCTGAGCAGGCAGGAATCACACAGCTCAGCAGGCAAAGATCAAGGAGCTGAGCAGGCACGAATCTCGCAGCTCAGCTGGCAAAAATCAAGGAGCTGAGCAGACTGCCATTAAGTGGCTAAGCAGACTCTAAACACGTGACTCAGCAGGCTTGACACCCGTGACTGAGCAGACACGAATCTTGCAGCCCAGCAGACAATACTCCTGGAGCTGAGCAGGCAAGAATCACGCAGCTCAGCAGACAGTAATCAAGGAGCTGAGCAGGCACGAATCACGCAGCTCAGCCAGGCAATAAAATCCCTGGAGCTGAGCAGCAGGAATCACGCAGCTCAGCAGGCAATAATCATGAGCTGAGCTGGCAGGAATCACGCAACTCAGCAGGCAATACTCACGGACCTGAGCAGGCAGGAATCACGCAACTTAGCAGGCAATAATAATTGGAGCTGAAGGCTGTAATGAACTGGATAAGCAGACTCTAATCACGTGATTCAGCCGGCTCCTCTCTGGGGACTGAGCAGGCACTTATTATGCAGCTCAGCAAGCAAAAATCATGGAGCTGAGCAAACAGGAATCACGCAGCTCAGCATGCAATAATCAAGAAGCTGAGCAGGCAGGAATCACGCAGCTCAGCAGGCAATAAATATGGAGCTGAGCAAGCAGGAATCACGCAGCTCAGCAGGCAATAATCAAGAAGCTGAGCAGGCAGGAATCACGCAGCTTAGCAGGCAATAATCATGGAGCTGAGCAGACTGTAATGAAGTGGCTAAGCAGACTCTAATCACGTCACTCAGCCGGCTCCTAACCCGGTCTTGAGCAGGCACTAATCACGCAGCTGAGCAGGGACTAATCACACAGCTGATCAGGCACGAGTCACGCAGCTGAGCAGGGATTAAGCATGCAGCTGAGCAAGCGCTAATCCCTTGATTCAGCAGACCCTGATCACGTGACTGAGCAGGCCCTGATCACGTGGCTGAGCATGCACTGATCACGTGACTGAGCATGCACTGATCACGTGACTGAGAGGCACTGATCACGTGACTGAGAGGCACTGATCACGTGACTGAGCATGCACTGATCACGTGACTGGGAGGCACTGATCACGTGACTGAGAGGCGCTGATCACGTGACTGAGGGGCGCTGATCACGTGACTGAGAGGCGCTGATCACGTGGCTATCATGCACTGATCACGTGCTTCAGGAGGCAATAATCAAAGAGCTGAGCAGGCACTAATCACTTGGCTAAGAGGGCACTAATCACGGAGAGGAGCAGGAAATCGTCAAGGAGCTGAGCAAACTGTAATGAAGTGGTTAAGCAGACTCTAAACACGGGACGCAGCAGGCTCTACACCCGTGACTGAGCAGACACAATTTGGGCAGCTCAGCAGACACCAATGGTGCAGCTCAGCAGACACAAATGGTGCAGCTCAGCAGACACCAATCATGCAGCTCAGCAGGCAATACTCATGGAGCTGAGCAGGCAGGAATCACACAGCTCAGCAGGCAAAGATCAAGGAGCTGAGCAGGCACGAATCTCGCAGCTCAGCTGGCAAAAATCAAGGAGCTGAGCAGACTGCCATTAAGTGGCTAAGCAGACTCTAAACACGTGACTCAGCAGGCTTGACCCCCGTGACTGAGCAGACACGAATCTTGCAGCCCAGCAGACAATACTCCTGGAGCTGAGCAGGCAGGAATCACGCAGCTCAGCAGACAGTAATCAAGGAGCTGAGCAGGCACGAATCACGCAGCTCAGCAGGCAATAATCCTGGAGCTGAGCAAGCAGGAATCACGCAGCTCAGCAGGCAATAATCAAGAAGCAGAGCAGGCAGGAATCAGGCAGCTCAGCAGCCAATAATCAAGAAGCTAGCAGTCAGGAATCGCGCAGCTCAGCAGGCAATAATCATGGAGCTGAGCTGGCAGGAATCACGCAACTCAGCAGGCAATACTCACGGACCTGAGCAGGCAGGAATCACGCAACTTAGCAGGCAATAATAATTGGAGCTGAAGGCTGTAATGAACTGGATAAGCAGACTCTAATCACGTGATTCAGCCGGCTCCTCTCTGGGGACTGAGCAGGCACTTATTATGCAGCTCAGCAAGCAAAAATCATGGAGCTGAGCAAGCAGGAATCACGCAGCTCAGCAGGCAATAATCATGGAGCTGAGCAAACAGGAATCACGCAGCTCAGCATGCAATAATCAAGAAGCTGAGCAGGCAGGAATCACGTCAGCTCAGCAGGCAATAAATATGGAGCTGAGCAAGCAGGAATCACGCAGCTCAGCAGGCAATAATCAAGAAGCTGAGCAGGCAGGAATCACGCAGCTTAGCAGGCAATAATCATGGAGCTGAGCAGACTGTCATGAAGTGGCTAAGCAGACTCTAATCACGTCACTCAGCCGGCTCCTAACCCGGTCTTGAGCAGGCACTAATCACGCAGCTGAGCAGGGACTAATCACACAGCTGATCAGGCACGAGTCACGCAGCTGAGCAGGGATTAAGCATGCAGCTGAGCAAGCGCTAATCCCTTGATTCAGCAGACCCTGATCACGTGACTGAGCAGGCCCTGATCACGTGGCTGAGCATGCACTGATCACGTGACTGAGCATGCACTGATCACGTGACTGAGAGGCACTGATCACGTGACTGAGAGGCACTGATCACGTGACTGAGCATGCACTGATCACGTGACTGGAGGCACTGATCACGTGACTGAGAGGCGCTGATCACGTGACTGAGGGGCGCTGATCACGTGACTGAGAGGCGCTGATCACGTGGCTATCATGCACTGATCACGTGCTTCAGGAGGCAATAATCAAAGAGCTGAGCAGGCACTAATCACTTGGCTAAGAGGGCACTAATCACGGAGAGGAGCAGGAAATCGTCAAGGAGCTGAGCAAACTGTAATGAAGTGGTTAAGCAGACTCTAAACACGGGACGCAGCAGGCTCTACACCCGTGACTGAGCAGACACAATTTGGGCAGCTCAGCAGACACCAATGGTGCAGCTCAGCAGACACAAATGGTGCAGCTCAGCAGACACCAATCATGCAGCTCAGCAGGCAATACTCATGGAGCTGAGCAGGCAGAATCACACAGCTCAGCAGGCAAAGATCAAGGAGCTGAGCAGGCACGAATCTCGCAGCTCAGCTGGCAAAAATCAAGGAGCTGAGCAGACTGCCATTAAGTGGCTAAGCAGACTCTAAACACGTGACTCAGCAGGCTTGACCCCGTGACTGAGCAGACACGAATCTTGCAGCCCAGCAGACAATACTCCTGGAGCTGAGCAGGCAGGAATCACGCAGCTCAGCAGACAGTAATCAAGGAGCTGAGCAGGCACGAATCACGCAGCTCAGCAGGCAATAATCCTGGAGCTGAGCAAGCAGGAATCACGCAGCTCAGCAGGCAATAATCAAGGAGCTGAGCTGGCAGGAATAACGGCAACTCAGCAGGCAATACTCACGGACCTGAGCAGGCAGGAATCACGCAACTTAGCAGGCAATAATAATTGGAGCTGAAGGCTGTAATGAACTGGATAAGCAGACTCTAATCACGTGATTCAGCCGGCTCCTCTCTGGGGACTGAGCAGGCACTTATTATGCAGCTCAGCAAGCAAAAATCATGGAGCTGAGCAAGCAGGAATCACGCAGCTCAGCAGGCAATAATCATGGAGCTGAGCAAACAGGAATCACGCAGCTCAGCATGCAATAATCAAGAAGCTGAGCAGGCAGGAATCACGCAGCTCAGCAGGCAATAAATATGGAGCTGAGCAAGCAGGAATCACGCAGCTCAGCAGGCAATAATCAAGAAGCTGAGCAGGCAGGAATCACGCAGCTTAGCAGGCAATAATCATGGAGCTGAGCAGACTGTAATGAAGTGGCTAAGCAGACTCTAATCACGTCACTCAGCCGGCTCCTAACCCGGTCTTGAGCAGGCACTAATCACGCAGCTGAGC
Organism: Bos indicus x Bos taurus; assembly: GCF_003369695.1. Lineage (NCBI taxonomy): Eukaryota > Metazoa > Chordata > Mammalia > Artiodactyla > Bovidae > Bos > Bos indicus x Bos taurus. The sequence goes on from NW_020868025.1 coordinate 6,583, forward strand.
AGGGACTAATCACACAGCTGATCAGGCACGAGTCACGCAGCTGAGCAGGGATTAAGCATGCAGCTGAGCAAGCGCTAATCCCTTGATTCAGCAGACCCTGATCACGTGACTGAGCAGGCCCTGATCACGTGGCTGAGCATGCACTGATCACGTGACTGAGCATGCACTGATCACGTGACTGAGAGGCACTGATCACGTGACTGAGAGGCACTGATCACGTGACTGAGCATGCACTGATCACGTGACTGGGAGGCACTGATCACGTGACTGAGAGGCGCTGATCACGTGACTGAGGGCGCTGATCACGTGACTGAGAGGCGCTGATCACGTGGCTATCATGCACTGATCACGTGCTTCAGGAGGCAATAATCAAAGAGCTGAGCAGGCACTAATCACTTGGCTAAGAGGGCACTAATCACGGAGAGGAGCAGGAAATCGTCAAGGAGCTGAGCAAACTGTAATGAAGTGGTTAAGCAGACTCTAAACACGGGACGCAGCAGGCTCTACACCCGTGACTGAGCAGACACAATTTGGGCAGCTCAGCAGACACCAATGGTGCAGCTCAGCAGACACAAATGGTGCAGCTCAGCAGACACCAATCATGCAGCTCAGCAGGCAATACTCATGGAGCTGAGCAGGCAGGAATCACACAGCTCAGCAGGCAAAGATCAAGGAGCTGAGCAGGCACGAATCTCGCAGCTCAGCTGGCAAAAATCAAGGAGCTGAGCAGACTGCCATTAAGTGGCTAAGCAGACTCTAAACACGTGACTCAGCAGGCTTGACCCCGTGACTGAGCAGACACGAATCTTGCAGCCCAGCAGACAATACTCCTGGAGCTGAGCAGGCAGGAATCACGCAGCTCAGCAGACAGTAATCAAGGAGCTGAGCAGGCACGAATCACGCAGCTCAGCAGGCAATAATCCTGGAGCTGAGCAAGCAGGAATCACGCAGCTCAGCAGGCAATAATCAAGAAGCAGAGCAGGCAGGAATCAGGCAGCTCAGCAGCCAATAATCAAGAAGCTAGCAGTCAGGAATCGCGCAGCTCAGCAGGCAATAATCATGGAGCTGAGCTGGCAGGAATCACGCAACTCAGCAGGCAATACTCACGGACCTGAGCAGGCAGGAATCACGCAACTTAGCAGGCAATAATAATTGGAGCTGAAGGCTGTAATGAACTGGATAAGCAGACTCTAATCACGTGATTCAGCCGGCTCCTCTCTGGGGACTGAGCAGGCACTTATTATGCAGCTCAGCAAGCAAAAATCATGGAGCTGAGCAAGCAGGAATCACGCAGCTCAGCAGGCAATAATCATGGAGCTGAGCAAACAGGAATCACGCAGCTCAGCATGCAATAATCAAGAAGCTGAGCAGGCAGGAATCACGCAGCTCAGCAGGCAATAAATATGGAGCTGAGCAAGCAGGAATCACGCAGCTCAGCAGGCAATAATCAAGAAGCTGAGCAGGCAGGAATCACGCAGCTTAGCAGGCAATAATCATGGAGCTGAGCAGACTGTCATGAAGTGGCTAAGCAGACTCTAATCACGTCACTCAGCCGGCTCCTAACCCGGTCTTGAGCAGGCACTAATCACGCAGCTGAGCAGGGACTAATCACACAGCTGATCAGGCACGAGTCACGCAGCTGAGCAGGGATTAAGCATGCAGCTGAGCAAGCGCTAATCCCTTGATTCAGCAGACCCTGATCACGTGACTGAGCAGGCCCTGATCACGTGGCTGAGCATGCACTGATCACGTGACTGAGCATGCACTGATCACGTGACTGAGAGGCACTGATCACGTGACTGAGAGGCACTGATCACGTGACTGAGCATGCACTGATCACGTGACTGGGAGGCACTGATCACGTGACTGAGAGGCGCTGATCACGTGACTGAGGGGCGCTGATCACGTGACTGAGAGGCGCTGATCACGTGGCTATCATGCACTGATCACGTGCTTCAGGAGGCAATAATCAAAGAGCTGAGCAGGCACTAATCACTTGGCTAAGAGGGCACTAATCACGGAGAGGAGCAGGAAATCGTCAAGGAGCTGAGCAAACTGTAATGAAGTGGTTAAGCAGACTCTAAACACGTGACGCAGCAGGCTCTACACCCGACTGAGCAGACACAATTTGGGCAGCTCAGCAGACACCAATGGTGCAGCTCAGCAGACACAAATGGTGCAGCTCAGCAGACACCAATCATGCAGCTCAGCAGGCAATACTCATGGAGCTGAGCAGGCAGGAATCACACAGCTCAGCAGGCAAAGATCAAGGAGCTGAGCAGGCACGAATCTCGCAGCTCAGCTGGCAAAAATCAAGGAGCTGAGCAGACTGCCATTAAGTGGCTAAGCAGACTCTAAACACGTGACTCAGCAGGCTTGACACCCGTGACTGAGCAGACACGAATCTTGCAGCCCAGCAGACAATACTCCTGGAGCTGAGCAGGCAGGAATCACGCAGCTCAGCAGACAGTAATCAAGGAGCTGAGCAGGCACGAATCACGCAGCTCAGCAGGCAATAATCTGGAGCTGAGCAAGCAGGAATCACGCAGCTCAGCAGGCAATAATCATGGAGCTGAGCTGGCAGGAATCACGCAACTCAGCAGGCAATCTCACGGACCTGAGCAGGCAGGAATCACGCAACTTAGCAGGCAATAATAATTGGAGCTGAAGGCTGTAATGAACTGGATAAGCAGACTCTAATCACGTGATTCAGCCGGCTCCTCTCTGGGGACTGAGCAGGCACTTATTATGCAGCTCAGCAAGCAAAAATCATGGAGCTGAGCAAGCAGGAATCACGCAGCTCAGCAGGCAATAATCATGGAGCTGAGCAAACAGGAATCACGCAGCTCAGCATGCAATAATCAAGAAGCTGAGCAGGCAGGAATCACGCAGCTCAGCAGGCAATAAATATGGAGCTGAGCAAGCAGGAATCACGCAGCTCAGCAGGCAATAATCAAGAAGCTGAGCAGGCAGGAATCACGCAGCTTAGCAGGCAATAATCATGGGAGCTGAGCAGACTGTAATGAAGTGGCTAAGCAGACTCTAATCACGTCACTCACTCAGCCGGCTCCTAACCCGGTCTTGAGCAGGCACTAATCACGCAGCTGAGCAGGGACTAATCACACAGCTGATCAGGCACGAGTCACGCAGCTGAGCAGGGATTAAGCATGCAGCTGAGCAAGCGCTAATCCCTTGATTCAGCAGACCCTGATCACGTGACTGAGCAGGCCCTGATCACGTGGCTGAGCATGCACTGATCACGTGACTGAGCATGCACTGATCACGTGACTGAGAGGCACTGATCACGTGACTGAGAGGCACTGATCACGTGACTGAGCATGCACTGATCACGTGACTGGGAGGCACTGATCACGTGACTGAGAGGCGCTGATCACGTGACTGAGGGGCGCTGATCACGTGACTGAGAGGCGCTGATCACGTGGCTATCATGCACTGATCACGTGCTTCAGGAGGCAATAATCAAAGAGCTGAGCAGGCACTAATCACTTGGCTAAGAGGGCACTAATCACGGAGAGGAGCAGGAAATCGTCAAGGAGCTGAGCAAACTGTAATGAAGTGGTTAAGCAGACTCTAAACACGGGACGCAGCAGGCTCTACACCCGTGACTGAGCAGACACAATTTGGGCAGCTCAGCAGACACCAATGGTGCAGCTCAGCAGACACAAATGGTGCAGCTCAGCAGACACCAATCATGCAGCTCAGCAGGCAATACTCATGGAGCTGAGCAGGCAGGAATCACACAGCTCAGCAGGCAAAGATCAAGGAGCTGAGCAGGCACGAATCTCGCAGCTCAGCTGGCAAAAATCAAGGAGCTGAGCAGACTGCCATTAAGTGGCTAAGCAGACTCTAAACACGTGACTCAGCAGGCTTGACCCCGTGACTGAGCAGACACGAATCTTGCAGCCCAGCAGACAATACTCCTGGAGCTGAGCAGGCAGGAATCACGCAGCTCAGCAGACAGTAATCAAGGAGCTGAGCAGGCACGAATCACGCAGCTCAGCAGGCAATAATCCTGGAGCTGAGCAAGCAGGAATCACGCAGCTCAGCAGGCAATAATCAAGAAGCAGAGCAGGCAGGAATCAGGCAGCTCAGCAGCCAATAATCAAGAAGCTAGCAGTCAGGAATCGCGCAGCTCAGCAGGCAATAATCATGGAGCTGAGCTGGCAGGAATCACGCAACTCAGCAGGCAATACTCACGGACCTGAGCAGGCAGGAATCACGCAACTTAGCAGGCAATAATAATTGGAGCTGAAGGCTGTAATGAACTGGATAAGCAGACTCTAATCACGTGATTCAGCCGGCTCCTCTCTGGGGACTGAGCAGGCACTTATTATGCAGCTCAGCAAGCAAAAATCATGGAGCTGAGCAAGCAGGAATCACGCAGCTCAGCAGGCAATAATCATGGAGCTGAGCAAACAGGAATCACGCAGCTCAGCATGCAATAATCAAGAAGCTGAGCAGGCAGGAATCACGCAGCTCAGCAGGCAATAAATATGGAGCTGAGCAAGCAGGAATCACGCAGCTCAGCAGGCAATAATCAAGAAGCTGAGCAGGCAGGAATCACGCAGCTTAGCAGGCAATAATCATGGAGCTGAGCAGACTGTCATGAAGTGGCTAAGCAGACTCTAATCACGTCACTCAGCCGGCTCCTAACCCGGTCTTGAGCAGGCACTAATCACGCAGCTGAGCAGGGACTAATCACACAGCTGATCAGGCACGAGTCACGCAGCTGAGCAGGGATTAAGCATGCAGCTGAGCAAGCGCTAATCCCTTGATTCAGCAGACCCTGATCACGTGACTGAGCAGGCCCTGATCACGTGGCTGAGCATGCACTGATCACGTGACTGAGCATGCACTGATCACGTGACTGAGAGGCACTGATCACGTGACTGAGAGGCACTGATCACGTGACTGAGCATGCACTGATCACGTGACTGGGAGGCACTGATCACGTGACTGAGAGGCGCTGATCACGTGACTGAGGGGCGCTGATCACGTGACTGAGAGGCGCTGATCACGTGGCTATCATGCACTGATCACGTGCTTCAGGAGGCAATAATCAAAGAGCTGAGCAGGCACTAATCACTTGGCTAAGAGGGCACTAATCACGGAGAGGAGCAGGAAATCGTCAAGGAGCTGAGCAAACTGTAATGAAGTGGTTAAGCAGACTCTAAACACGGGACGCAGCAGGCTCTACACCCGTGACTGAGCAGACACAATTTGGGCAGCTCAGCAGACACCAATGGTGCAGCTCAGCAGACACAAATGGTGCAGCTCAGCAGACACCAATCATGCAGCTCAGCAGGCAATACTCATGGAGCTGAGCAGGCAGGAATCACACAGCTCAGCAGGCAAAGATCAAGGAGCTGAGCAGGCACGAATCTCGCAGCTCAGCTGGCAAAAATCAAGGAGCTGAGCAGACTGCCATTAAGTGGCTAAGCAGACTCTAAACACGTGACTCAGCAGGCTTGACACCCGTGACTGAGCAGACACGAATCTTGCAGCCCAGCAGACAATACTCCTGGAGCTGAGCAGGCAGGAATCACGCAGCTCAGCAGACAGTAATCAAGGAGCTGAGCAGGCACGAATCACGCAGCTCAGCAGGCAATAATCCTGAGCTGAGCAAGCAGGAATCACGCAGCTCAGCAGGCAATAATCATGGAGCTGAGCTGGCAGGAATCACGCAACTCAGCAGGCAATACTCACGGACCTGAGCAGGCAGGAATCACGCAACTTAGCAGGCAATAATAATTGGAGCTGAAGGCTGTAATGAACTGGATAAGCAGACTCTAATCACGTGATTCAGCCGGCTCCTCTCTGGGGACTGAGCAGGCACTTATTATGCAGCTCAGCAAGCAAAAATCATGGAGCTGAGCAAGCAGGAATCACGCAGCTCAGCAGGCAATAATCATGGAGCTGAGCAAACAGGAATCACGCAGCTCAGCATGCAATAATCAAGAAGCTGAGCAGGCAGGAATCACGCAGCTCAGCAGGCAATAAATATGGAGCTGAGCAAGCAGGAATCACGCAGCTCAGCAGGCAATAATCAAGAAGCTGAGCAGGCAGGAATCACGCAGCTTAGCAGGCAATAATCATGGAGCTGAGCAGACTGTAATGAAGTGGCTAAGCAGACTCTAATCACGTCACTCAGCCGGCTCCTAACCCGGTCTTGAGCAGGCACTAATCACGCAGCTGAGCAGGGACTAATCACACAGCTGATCAGGCACGAGTCACGCAGCTGAGCAGGGATTAAGCATGCAGCTGAGCAAGCGCTAATCCCTTGATTCAGCAGACCCTGATCACGTGACTGAGCAGGCCCTGATCACGTGGCTGAGCATGCACTGATCACGTGACTGAGCATGCACTGATCACGTGACTGAGAGGCACTGATCACGTGACTGAGAGGCACTGATCACGTGACTGAGCATGCACTGATCACGTGACTGGGAGGCACTGATCACGTGACTGAGAGGCGCTGATCACGTGACTGAGGGGCGCTGATCACGTGACTGAGAGGCGCTGATCACGTGGCTATCATGCACTGATCACGTGCTTCAGGAGGCAATAATCAAAGAGCTGAGCAGGCACTAATCACTTGGCTAAGAGGGCACTAATCACGGAGAGGAGCAGGAAATCGTCAAGGAGCTGAGCAAACTGTAATGAAGTGGTTAAGCAGACTCTAAACACGTGACGCAGCAGGCTCTACACCCGTGACTGAGCAGACACAATTTGGGCAGCTCAGCAGACACCAATGGTGCAGCTCAGCAGACACAAATGGTGCAGCTCAGCAGACACCAATCATGCAGCTCAGCAGGCAATACTCATGGAGCTGAGCAGGCAGGAATCACACAGCTCAGCAGGCAAAGATCAAGGAGCTGAGCAGGCACGAATCTCGCAGCTCAGCTGGCAAAAATCAAGGAGCTGAGCAGACTGCCATTAAGTGGCTAAGCAGACTCTAAACACGTGACTCAGCAGGCTTGACACCCGTGACTGAGCAGACACGAATCTTGCAGCCCAGCAGACAATACTCCTGGAGCTGAGCAGGCAGGAATCACGCAGCTCAGCAGACAGTAATCAAGGAGCTGAGCAGGCACGAATCACGCAGCTCAGCAGGCAATAATCCTGGAGCTGAGCAAGCAGGAATCACGCAGCTCAGCAGGCAATAATCAAGAAGCAGAGCAGGCAGGAATCAGGCAGCTCAGCAGCCAATAATCAAGAAGCTAGCAGTCAGGAATCGCGCAGCTCAGCAGGCAATAATCATGGAGCTGAGCTGGCAGGAATCACGCAACTCAGCAGGCAATACTCACGGACCTGAGCAGGCAGGAATCACGCAACTTAGCAGGCAATAATAATTGGAGCTGAAGGCTGTAATGAACTGGATAAGCAGACTCTAATCACGTGATTCAGCCGGCTCCTCTCTGGGGACTGAGCAGGCACTTATTATGCAGCTCAGCAAGCAAAATCATGGAGCTGAGCAAGCAGGAATCACGCAGCTCAGCAGGCAATAATCATGGAGCTGAGCAAACAGGAATCACGCAGCTCAGCATGCAATAATCAAGAAGCTGAGCAGGCAGGAATCACGCAGCTCAGCAGGCAATAAATATGGAGCTGAGCAAGCAGGAATCACGCAGCTCAGCAGGCAATAATCATGGAGCTGAGCAGACTGTAATGAAGTGCTAAGCAGACTCTAATCACGTCACTCAGCCGGCTCCTAACCCGGTCTTGAGCAGGCACTAATCACGCAGCTGAGCAGGGACTAATCACACAGCTGATCAGGCACGAGTCACGCAGCTGAGCAGGGATTAAGCATGCAGCTGAGCAAGCGCTAATCCCTTGATTCAGCAGACCCTGATCACGTGACTGAGCAGCCCTGATCACGTGGCTGAGCATGCACTGATCACGTGACTGAGCATGCACTGATCACGTGACTGAGAGGCACTGATCACGTGACTGAGAGGCACTGATCACGTGACTGAGCATGCACTGATCACGTGACTGGGAGGCACTGATCACGTGACTGAGAGGCGCTGATCACGTGACTGAGGGGCGCTGATCACGTGACTGAGAGGCGCTGATCACGTGGCTATCATGCACTGATCACGTGCTTCAGGAGGCAATAATCAAAGAGCTGAGCAGGCACTAATCACTTGGCTAAGAGGGCACTAATCACGGAGAGGAGCAGGAAATCGTCAAGGAGCTGAGCAAACTGTAATGAAGTGGTTAAGCAGACTCTAAACACGGGACGCAGCAGGCTCTACACCCGTGACTGAGCAGACACAATTTGGGCAGCTCAGCAGACACCAATGGTGCAGCTCAGCAGACACAAATGGTGCAGCTCAGCAGACACCAATCATGCAGCTCAGCAGGCAATACTCATGGAGCTGAGCAGGCAGGAATCACACAGCTCAGCAGGCAAAGATCAAGGAGCTGAGCAGGCACGAATCTCGCAGCTCAGCTGGCAAAAATCAAGGAGCTGAGCAGACTGCCATTAAGTGGCTAAGCAGACTCTAAACACGTGACTCAGCAGGCTTGACACCCGTGACTGAGCAGACACGAATCTTGCAGCCCAGCAGACAATACTCCTGGAGCTGAGCAGGCAGGAATCACGCAGCTCAGCAGACAGTAATCAAGGAGCTGAGCAGGCACGAATCACGCAGCTCAGCAGGCAATAATCCTGGAGCTGAGCAAGCAGGAATCACGCAGCTCAGCAGGCAATAATCAAGAAGCAGAGCAGGCAGGAATCAGGCAGCTCAGCAGCCAATAATCAAGAAGCTAGCAGTCAGGAATCGCGCAGCTCAGCAGGCAATAATCATGGAGCTGAGCTGGCAGGAATCACGCAACTCAGCAGGCAATACTCACGGACCTGAGCAGGCAGGAATCACGCAACTTAGCAGGCAATAATAATGGAGCTGAAGGCTGTAATGAACTGGATAAGCAGACTCTAATCACGTGATTCAGCCGGCTCCTCTCTGGGGACTGAGCAGGCACTTATTATGCAGCTCAGCAAGCAAAAATCATGGAGCTGAGCAAGCAGGAATCACGCAGCTCAGCAGGCAATAATCATGGAGCTGAGCAAACAGGAATCACGCAGCTCAGCATGCAATAATCAAGAAGCTGAGCAGGCAGGAATCACGCAGCTCAGCAGGCAATAAATATGGAGCTGAGCAAGCAGGAATCACGCAGCTCAGCAGGCAATAATCAAGAAGCTGAGCAGGCAGGAATCACGCAGCTTAGCAGGCAATAATCATGGAGCTGAGCAGACTGTAATGAAGTGGCTAAGCAGACTCTAATCACGTCACTCAGCCGGCTCCTAACCCGGTCTTGAGCAGGCACTAATCACGCAGCTGAGCAGGGACTAATCACACAGCTGATCAGGCACGAGTCACGCAGCTGAGCAGGGATTAAGCATGCAGCTGAGCAAGCGCTAATCCCTTGATTCAGCAGACCCTGATCACGTGACTGAGCAGGCCCTGATCACGTGGCTGAGCATGCACTGATCACGTGACTGAGCATGCACTGATCACGTGACTGAGAGGCACTGATCACGTGACTGAGAGGCACTGATCACGTGACTGAGCATGCACTGATCACGTGACTGGGAGGCACTGATCACGTGACTGAGAGGCGCTGATCACGTGACTGAGGGGCGCTGATCACGTGACTGAGAGGCGCTGATCACGTGGCTATCATGCACTGATCACGTGCTTCAGGAGGCAATAATCAAAGAGCTGAGCAGGCACTAATCACTTGGCTAAGAGGGCACTAATCACGGAGAGGAGCAGGAAATCGTCAAGGAGCTGAGCAAACTGTAATGAAGTGGTTAAGCAGACTCTAAACACGTGACGCAGCAGGCTCTACACCCGTGACTGAGCAGACACAATTTGGGCAGCTCAGCAGACACCAATGGTGCAGCTCAGCAGACACAAATGGTGCAGCTCAGCAGACACCAATCATGCAGCTCAGCAGGCAATACTCATGGAGCTGAGCAGGCAGGAATCACACAGCTCAGCAGGCAAAGATCAAGGAGCTGAGCAGGCACGAATCTCGCAGCTCAGCTGGCAAAAATCAAGGAGCTGAGCAGACTGCCATTAAGTGGCTAAGCAGACTCTAAACACGTGACTCAGCAGGCTTGACACCCGTGACTGAGCAGACACGAATCTTGCAGCCCAGCAGACAATACTCTGGAGCTGAGCAAAAAAAAAAAAAAAAAGAAAATCCTGGAGCTGAGCAGGCAGAATCACGCAGCTCAGCAGGCAATAATCAAGAGCTGAGCAGGCAGGAATCACGCAGCTCAGCAGCCAATAATCAAGAGCTAGCAGCAGGAATCGCGCAGCTCAGCAGGCAATAATCATGGAGCTGAGCTGGCAGGAATCACGCAACTCAGCAGGCAATACTCACGGACCTGAGCAGGCAGGAATCACGCAACTTAGCAGGCAATAATAATTGGAGCTGAAGGCTGTAATGAACTGGATAAGCAGACTCTAATCACGTGATTCAGCCGGCTCCTCTCTGGGGACTGAGCAGGCACTTATTATGCAGCTCAGCAAGCAAAAATCATGGAGCTGAGCAAGCAGGAATCACGCAGCTCAGCATGCAATAATCAAGAAGCTGAGCAGGCAGGAATCACGCAGCTCAGCAGGCAATAAATATGGAGCTGAGCAAGCAGGAATCACGCAGCTCAGCAGGCAATAATCAAGAGCTGAGCAGGCAGGAATCACGCAGCTTAGCAGGCAATAATCATGGAGCTGAGCAGACTGTAATGAAGTGGCTAAGCAGACTCTAATCACGTCACTCAGCCGGCTCCTAACCCGGTCTTGAGCAGGCACTAATCACGCAGCTGAGCAGGGACTAATCACACAGCTGATCAGGCACGAGTCACGCAGCTGAGCAGGGATTAAGCATGCAGCTGAGCAAGCGCTAATCCCTTGATTCAGCAGACCCTGATCACGTGACTGAGCAGGCCCTGATCACGTGGCTGAGCATGCACTGATCACGTGACTGAGCATGCACTGATCACGTGACTGAGAGGCACTGATCACGTGACTGAGAGGCACTGATCACGTGACTGAGCATGCACTGATCACGTGACTGGGAGGCACTGATCACGTGACTGAGAGGCGCTGATCACGTGACTGAGGGGCGCTGATCACGTGACTGAGAGGCGCTGATCACGTGGCTATCATGCACTGATCACGTGCTTCAGGAGGCAATAATCAAAGAGCTGAGCAGGCACTAATCACTTGGCTAAGAGGGCACTAATCACGGAGAGGAGCAGGAAATCGTCAAGGAGCTGAGCAAACTGTAATGAAGTGGTTAAGCAGACTCTAAACACGGACGCAGCAGGCTCTACACCCGTGACTGAGCAGACACAATTTGGGCAGCTCAGCAGACACCAATGGTGCAGCTCAGCAGACACAAATGGTGCAGCTCAGCAGACACCAATCATGCAGCTCAGCAGGCAATACTCATGGAGCTGAGCAGGCAGGAATCACACAGCTCAGCAGGCAAAGATCAAGGAGCTGAGCAGGCACGAATCTCGCAGCTCAGCTGGCAAAAATCAAGGAGCTGAGCAGACTGCCATTAAGTGGCTAAGCAGACTCTAAACACGTGACTCAGCAGGCTTGACCCCGTGACTGAGCAGACACGAATCTTGCAGCCCAGCAGACAATACTCCTGGAGCTGAGCAGGCAGGAATCACGCAGCTCAGCAGACAGTAATCAAGGAGCTGAGCAGGCACGAATCACGCAGCTCAGCAGGCAATAATCCTGGAGCTGAGCAAGCAGGAATCACGCAGCTCAGCAGGCAATAATCAAGAAGCAGAGCAGGCAGGAATCAGGCAGCTCAGCAGCCAATAATCAAGAAGCTAGCAGTCAGGAATCGCGCAGCTCAGCAGGCAATAATCATGGAGCTGAGCTGGCAGGAATCACGCAACTCAGCAGGCAATACTCACGGACCTGAGCAGGCAGGAATCACGCAACTTAGCAGGCAATAATAATTGGAGCTGAAGGCTGTAATGAACTGGATAAGCAGACTCTAATCACGTGATTCAGCCGGCTCCTCTCTGGGGACTGAGCAGGCACTTATTATGCAGCTCAGCAAGCAAAAATCATGGAGCTGAGCAAGCAGGAATCACGCAGCTCAGCAGGCAATAATCATGGAGCTGAGCAAACAGGAATCACGCAGCTCAGCATGCAATAATCAAGAAGCTGAGCAGGCAGGAATCACGCAGCTCAGCAGGCAATAAATATGGAGCTGAGCAAGCAGGAATCACGCAGCTCAGCAGGCAATAATCAAGAAGCTGAGCAGGCAGGAATCACGCAGCTTAGCAGGCAATAATCATGGAGCTGAGCAGACTGTCATGAAGTGGCTAAGCAGACTCTAATCACGTCACTCAGCCGGCTCCTAACCCGGTCTTGAGCAGGCACTAATCACGCAGCTGAGCAGGGACTAATCACACAGCTGATCAGGCACGAGTCACGCAGCTGAGCAGGGATTAAGCATGCAGCTGAGCAAGCGCTAATCCCTTGATTCAGCAGACCCTGATCACGTGACTGAGCAGGCCCTGATCACGTGGCTGAGCATGCACTGATCACGTGACTGAGCATGCACTGATCACGTGACTGAGAGGCACTGATCACGTGACTGAGAGGCACTGATCACGTGACTGAGCATGCACTGATCACGTGACTGGAGGCACTGATCACGTGACTGAGAGGCGCTGATCACGTGACTGAGGGGCGCTGATCACGTGACTGAGAGGCGCTGATCACGTGGCTATCATGCACTGATCACGTGCTTCAGGAGGCAATAATCAAAGAGCTGAGCAGGCACTAATCACTTGGCTAAGAGGGCACTAATCACGGAGAGGAGCAGGAAATCGTCAAGGAGCTGAGCAAACTGTAATGAAGTGGTTAAGCAGACTCTAAACACGGGACGCAGCAGGCTCTACACCCGTGACTGAGCAGACACAATTTGGGCAGCTCAGCAGACACCAATGGTGCAGCTCAGCAGACACAAATGGTGCAGCTCAGCAGACACCAATCATGCAGCTCAGCAGGCAATACTCATGGAGCTGAGCAGGCAGGAATCACACAGCTCAGCAGGCAAAGATCAAGGAGCTGAGCAGGCACGAATCTCGCAGCTCAGCTGGCAAAAATCAAGGAGCTGAGCAGACTGCCATTAAGTGGCTAAGCAGACTCTAAACACGTGACTCAGCAGGCTTGACACCCGTGACTGAGCAGACACGAATCTTGCAGCCCAGCAGACAATACTCCTGGAGCTGAGCAGGCAGGAATCACGCAGCTCAGCAGACAGTAATCAAGGAGCTGAGCAGGCACGAATCACGCAGCTCAGCAGGCAATAATCCTGGAGCTGAGCAAGCAGGAATCACACGCAGCTCAGAAGCAGCAATAATCATGGAGCTGAGCTGGCAGGAATCACGCAACTCAGCAGGCAATACTCACGGACCTGAGCAGGCAGGAATCACGCAACTTAGCAGGCAATAATAATTGGAGCTGAAGGCTGTAATGAACTGGATAAGCAGACTCTAATCACGTGATTCAGCCGGCTCCTCTCTGGGGACTGAGCAGGCACTTATTATGCAGCTCAGCAAGCAAAAATCATGGAGCTGAGCAAGCAGGAATCACGCAGCTCAGCAGGCAATAATCATGGAGCTGAGCAAACAGGAATCACGCAGCTCAGCATGCAATAATCAAGAAGCTGAGCAGGCAGGAATCACGCAGCTCAGCAGGCAATAAATATGGAGCTGAGCAAGCAGGAATCACGCAGCTCAGCAGGCAATAATCAAGAAGCTGAGCAGGCAGGAATCACGCAGCTTAGCAGGCAATAATCATGGAGCTGAGCAGACTGTAATGAAGTGGCTAAGCAGACTCTAATCACGTCACTCAGCCGGCTCCTAACCCGGTCTTGAGCAGGCACTAATCACGCAGCTGAGCAGGGACTAATCACACAGCTGATCAGGCACGAGTCACGCAGCTGAGCAGGGATTAAGCATGCAGCTGAGCAAGCGCTAATCCCTTGATTCAGCAGACCCTGATCACGTGACTGAGCAGGCCCTGATCACGTGGCTGAGCATGCACTGATCACGTGACTGAGCATGCACTGATCACGTGACTGAGAGGCACTGATCACGTGACTGAGAGGCACTGATCACGTGACTGAGCATGCACTGATCACGTGACTGGGAGGCACTGATCACGTGACTGAGAGGCGCTGATCACGTGACTGAGGGCGCTGATCACGTGACTGAGAGGCGCTGATCACGTGGCTATCATGCACTGATCACGTGCTTCAGGAGGCAATAATCAAAGAGCTGAGCAGGCACTAATCACTTGGCTAAGAGGGCACTAATCACGGAGAGGAGCAGGAAATCGTCAAGGAGCTGAGCAAACTGTAATGAAGTGGTTAAGCAGACTCTAAACACGGGACGCAGCAGGCTCTACACCCGTGACTGAGCAGACACAATTTGGGCAGCTCAGCAGACACCAATGGTGCAGCTCAGCAGACACAAATGGTGCAGCTCAGCAGACACCAATCATGCAGCTCAGCAGGCAATACTCATGGAGCTGAGCAGGCAGGAATCACACAGCTCAGCAGGCAAAGATCAAGGAGCTGAGCAGGCACGAATCTCGCAGCTCAGCTGGCAAAAATCAAGGAGCTGAGCAGACTGCCATTAAGTGGCTAAGCAGACTCTAAACACGTGACTCAGCAGGCTTGACCCCGTGACTGAGCAGACACGAATCTTGCAGCCCAGCAGACAATACTCCTGGAGCTGAGCAGGCAGGAATCACGCAGCTCAGCAGACAGTAATCAAGGAGCTGAGCAGGCACGAATCACGCAGCTCAGCAGGCAATAATCCTGGAGCTGAGCAAGCAGGAATCACGCAGCTCAGCAGGCAATAATCAAGAAGCAGAGCAGGCAGGAATCAGGCAGCTCAGCAGCCAATAATCAAGAAGCTAGCAGTCAGGAATCGCGCAGCTCAGCAGGCAATAATCATGGAGCTGAGCTGGCAGGAATCACGCAACTCAGCAGGCAATACTCACGGACCTGAGCAGGCAGGAATCACGCAACTTAGCAGGCAATAATAATTGGAGCTGAAGGCTGTAATGAACTGGATAAGCAGACTCTAATCACGTGATTCAGCCGGCTCCTCTCTGGGGACTGAGCAGGCACTTATTATGCAGCTCAGCAAGCAAAAATCATGGAGCTGAGCAAGCAGGAATCACGCAGCTCAGCAGGCAATAATCATGGAGCTGAGCAAACAGGAATCACGCAGCTCAGCATGCAATAATCAAGAAGCTGAGCAGGCAGGAATCACGCAGCTCAGCAGGCAATAAATATGGAGCTGAGCAAGCAGGAATCACGCAGCTCAGCAGGCAATAATCAAGAAGCTGAGCAGGCAGGAATCACGCAGCTTAGCAGGCAATAATCATGGAGCTGAGCAGACTGTCATGAAGTGGCTAAGCAGACTCTAATCACGTCACTCAGCCGGCTCCTAACCCGGTCTTGAGCAGGCACTAATCACGCAGCTGAGCAGGGACTAATCACACAGCTGATCAGGCACGAGTCACGCAGCTGAGCAGGGATTAAGCATGCAGCTGAGCAAGCGCTAATCCCTTGATTCAGCAGACCCTGATCACGTGACTGAGCAGGCCCTGATCACGTGGCTGAGCATGCACTGATCACGTGACTGAGCATGCACTGATCACGTGACTGAGAGGCACTGATCACGTGACTGAGAGGCACTGATCACGTGACTGAGCATGCACTGATCACGTGACTGGGAGGCACTGATCACGTGACTGAGAGGCGCTGATCACGTGACTGAGGGGCGCTGATCACGTGACTGAGAGGCGCTGATCACGTGGCTATCATGCACTGATCACGTGCTTCAGGAGGCAATAATCAAAGAGCTGAGCAGGCACTAATCACTTGGCTAAGAGGGCACTAATCACGGAGAGGAGCAGGAAATCGTCAAGGAGCTGAGCAAACTGTAATGAAGTGGTTAAGCAGACTCTAAACACGGGACGCAGCAGGCTCTACACCCGTGACTGAGCAGACACAATTTGGGCAGCTCAGCAGACACCAATGGTGCAGCTCAGCAGACACAAATGGTGCAGCTCAGCAGACACCAATCATGCAGCTCAGCAGGCAATACTCATGGAGCTGAGCAGGCAGGAATCACACAGCTCAGCAGGCAAAGATCAAGGAGCTGAGCAGGCACGAATCTCGCAGCTCAGCTGGCAAAAATCAAGGAGCTGAGCAGACTGCCATTAAGTGGCTAAGCAGACTCTAAACACGTGACTCAGCAGGCTTGACCCCCGTGACTGAGCAGACACGAATCTTGCAGCCCAGCAGACAATACTCCTGGAGCTGAGCAGGCAGGAATCACGCAGCTCAGCAGACAGTAATCAAGGAGCTGAGCAGGCACGAATCACGCAGCTCAGCAGGCAATAATCCTGGAGCTGAGCAAGCAGGAATCACGCAGCTCAGCAGGCAATAATCAAGGCAGCAGGAGGGCTGGGCAGGGAATCATCACGCAACTCAGCAGGCAATACTCACGGACCTGAGCAGGCAGGAATCACGCAACTTAGCAGGCAATAATAATTGGAGCTGAAGGCTGTAATGAACTGGATAAGCAGACTCTAATCACGTGATTCAGCCGGCTCCTCTCTGGGGACTGAGCAGGCACTTATTATGCAGCTCAGCAAGCAAAAATCATGGAGCTGAGCAAGCAGGAATCACGCAGCTCAGCAGGCAATAATCATGGAGCTGAGCAAACAGGAATCACGCAGCTCAGCATGCAATAATCAAGAAGCTGAGCAGGCAGGAATCACGCAGCTCAGCAGGCAATAAATATGGAGCTGAGCAAGCAGGAATCACGCAGCTCAGCAGGCAATAATCAAGAAGCTGAGCAGGCAGGAATCACGCAGCTTAGCAGGCAATAATCATGGAGCTGAGCAGACTGTAATGAAGTGGCTAAGCAGACTCTAATCACGTCACTCAGCCGGCTCCTAACCCGGTCTTGAGCAGGCACTAATCACGCAGCTGAGCAGGGACTAATCACACAGCTGATCAGGCACGAGTCACGCAGCTGAGCAGGGATTAAGCATGCAGCTGAGCAAGCGCTAATCCCTTGATTCAGCAGACCCTGATCACGTGACTGAGCAGGCCCTGATCACGTGGCTGAGCATGCACTGATCACGTGACTGAGCATGCACTGATCACGTGACTGAGAGGCACTGATCACGTGACTGAGAGGCACTGATCACGTGACTGAGCATGCACTGATCACGTGACTGGAGGCACTGATCACGTGACTGAGAGGCGCTGATCACGTGACTGAGGGGCGCTGATCACGTGACTGAGAGGCGCTGATCACGTGGCTATCATGCACTGATCACGTGCTTCAGGAGGCAATAATCAAAGAGCTGAGCAGGCACTAATCACTTGGCTAAGAGGGCACTAATCACGGAGAGGAGCAGGAAATCGTCAAGGAGCTGAGCAAACTGTAATGAAGTGGTTAAGCAGACTCTAAACACGTGACGCAGCAGGCTCTACACCCGTGACTGAGCAGACACAATTTGGGCAGCTCAGCAGACACCAATGGTGCAGCTCAGCAGACACAAATGGTGCAGCTCAGCAGACACCAATCATGCAGCTCAGCAGGCAATACTCATGGAGCTGAGCAGGCAGGAATCACACAGCTCAGCAGGCAAAGATCAAGGAGCTGAGCAGGCACGAATCTCGCAGCTCAGCTGGCAAAAATCAAGGAGCTGAGCAGACTGCCATTAAGTGGCTAAGCAGACTCTAAACACGTGACTCAGCAGGCTTGACCCCCGTGACTGAGCAGACACGATCTCTTGCAGCCCAGCAGACAATACTCCTGGAGCTGAGCAGGCAGGAATCACGCAGCTCAGCAGACAGTAATCAAGGAGCTGAGCAGGCACGAATCACGCAGCTCAGCAGGCAATAATCCTGGAGCTGAGCAAGCAGGAATCACGCAGCTCAGCAGGCAATAATCAAGAAGCAGAGCAGGCAGGAATCAGGCAGCTCAGCAGCCAATAATCAAGAAGCTAGCAGTCAGGAATCGCGCAGCTCAGCAGGCAATAATCATGGAGCTGAGCTGGCAGGAATCACGCAACTCAGCAGGCAATACTCACGGACCTGAGCAGGCAGGAATCACGCAACTTAGCAGGCAATAATAATTGGAGCTGAAGGCTGTAATGAACTGGATAAGCAGACTCTAATCACGTGATTCAGCCGGCTCCTCTCTGGGGACTGAGCAGGCACTTATTATGCAGCTCAGCAAGCAAAAATCATGGAGCTGAGCAAGCAGGAATCACGCAGCTCAGCAGGCAATAATCATGGAGCTGAGCAAACAGGAATCACGCAGCTCAGCATGCAATAATCAAGAAGCTGAGCAGGCAGGAATCACGCAGCTCAGCAGGCAATAAATATGGAGCTGAGCAAGCAGGAATCACGCAGCTCAGCAGGCAATAATCAAGAAGCTGAGCAGGCAGGAATCACGCAGCTTAGCAGGCAATAATCATGGAGCTGAGCAGACTGTCATGAAGTGGCTAAGCAGACTCTAATCACGTCACTCAGCCGGCTCCTAACCCGGTCTTGAGCAGGCACTAATCACGCAGCTGAGCAGGGACTAATCACACAGCTGATCAGGCACGAGTCACGCAGCTGAGCAGGGATTAAGCATGCAGCTGAGCAAGCGCTAATCCCTTGATTCAGCAGACCCTGATCACGTGACTGAGCAGGCCCTGATCACGTGGCTGAGCATGCACTGATCACGTGACTGAGCATGCACTGATCACGTGACTGAGAGGCACTGATCACGTGACTGAGAGGCACTGATCACGTGACTGAGCAGCACTGATCACGTGACTGGGAGGCGCTGATCACGTGACTGAGGGGCGCTGATCACGTGACTGAGAGGCGCTGATCACGTGGCTATCATGCACTGATCACGTGCTTCAGGAGGCAATAATCAAAGAGCTGAGCAGGCACTAATCACTTGGCTAAGAGGGCACTAATCACGGAGAGGAGCAGGAAATCGTCAAGGAGCTGAGCAAACTGTAATGAAGTGGTTAAGCAGACTCTAAACACGGGACGCAGCAGGCTCTACACCCGTGACTGAGCAGACACAATTTGGGCAGCTCAGCAGACACCAATGGTGCAGCTCAGCAGACACAAATGGTGCAGCTCAGCAGACACCAATCATGCAGCAGCTCAGCAGGCAATACTCATGGAGCTGAGCAGGCAGGAATCACACAGCTCAGCAGGCAAAGATCAAGGAGCTGAGCAGGCACGAATCTCGCAGCTCAGCTGGCAAAAATCAAGGAGCTGAGCAGACTGCCATTAAGTGGCTAAGCAGACTCTAAACACGTGACTCAGCAGGCTTGACCCCGTGACTGAGCAGACACGAATCTTGCAGCCCAGCAGACAATACTCCTGGAGCTGAGCAGGCAGGAATCACGCAGCTCAGCAGACAGTAATCAAGGAGGGGCAGGCACTCAGCAGGCAATAATCCAGCGAGCAGCTCAGCAGGCAATAAAGCCAGGAGCCAGTAGCAAGCAGGATCACGGCAGCTCAGCAGGCAATAATCATGGAGCTGAGCTGGCAGGAATCACGCAACTCAGCAGGCAATACTCACGGACCTGAGCAGGCAGGAATCACGCAACTTAGCAGGCAATAATAATTGGAGCTGAAGGCTGTAATGAACTGGATAAGCAGACTCTAATCACGTGATTCAGCCGGCTCCTCTCTGGGGACTGAGCAGGCACTTATTATGCAGCTCAGCAAGCAAAAATCATGGAGCTGAGCAAGCAGGAATCACGCAGCTCAGCAGGCAATAATCATGGAGCTGAGCAAACAGGAATCACGCAGCTCAGCATGCAATAATCAAGAAGCTGAGCAGGCAGGAATCACGCAGCTCAGCAGGCAATAAATATGGAGCTGAGCAAGCAGGAATCACGCAGCTCAGCAGGCAATAATCAAGAAGCTGAGCAGGCAGGAATCACGCAGCTTAGCAGGCAATAATCATGGAGCTGAGCAGACTGTAATGAAGTGGCTAAGCAGACTCTAATCACGTCACTCAGCCGGCTCCTAACCCGGTCTTGAGCAGGCACTAATCACGCAGCTGAGCAGGGACTAATCACACAGCTGATCAGGCACGAGTCACGCAGCTGAGCAGGGATTAAGCATGCAGCTGAGCAAGCGCTAATCCCTTGATTCAGCAGACCCTGATCACGTGACTGAGCAGGCCCTGATCACGTGGCTGAGCATGCACTGATCACGTGACTGAGCATGCACTGATCACGTGACTGAGAGGCACTGATCACGTGACTGAGAGGCACTGATCACGTGACTGAGCATGCACTGATCACGTGACTGGGAGGCACTGATCACGTGACTGAGAGGCGCTGATCACGTGACTGAGGGGCGCTGATCACGTGACTGAGAGGCGCTGATCACGTGGCTATCATGCACTGATCACGTGCTTCAGGAGGCAATAATCAAAGAGCTGAGCAGGCACTAATCACTTGGCTAAGAGGGCACTAATCACGGAGAGGAGCAGGAAATCGTCAAGGAGCTGAGCAAACTGTAATGAAGTGGTTAAGCAGACTCTAAACACGGGACGCAGCAGGCTCTACACCCGTGACTGAGCAGACACAATTTGGGCAGCTCAGCAGACACCAATGGTGCAGCTCAGCAGACACAAATGGTGCAGCTCAGCAGACACCAATCATGCAGCTCAGCAGGCAATACTCATGGAGCTGAGCAGGCAGGAATCACACAGCTCAGCAGGCAAAGATCAAGGAGCTGAGCAGGCACGAATCTCGCAGCTCAGCTGGCAAAAATCAAGGAGCTGAGCAGACTGCCATTAAGTGGCTAAGCAGACTCTAAACACGTGACTCAGCAGGCTTGACCCCCGTGACTGAGCAGACACGAATCTTGCAGCCCAGCAGACAATACTCCTGGAGCTGAGCAGGCAGGAATCACGCAGCTCAGCAGACAGTAATCAAGGAGCTGAGCAGGCACGAATCACGCAGCTCAGCAGGCAATAATCCTGGAGCTGAGCAAGCAGAATCACGCAGCTCAGCAGGCAATAATCAAGAAGCAGAGCAGGCAGGAA
The DNA here is from genome assembly GCF_003369695.1 of Bos indicus x Bos taurus. Taxonomy (NCBI): domain Eukaryota; kingdom Metazoa; phylum Chordata; class Mammalia; order Artiodactyla; family Bovidae; genus Bos; species Bos indicus x Bos taurus. The sequence goes on from NW_020868025.1 coordinate 27,773, forward strand.
TCAGGCAGCTCAGCAGCCAATAATCAAGAAGCTAGCAGTCAGGAATCGCGCAGCTCAGCAGGCAATAATCATGGAGCTGAGCTGGCAGGAATCACGCAACTCAGCAGGCAATACTCACGGACCTGAGCAGGCAGGAATCACGCAACTTAGCAGGCAATAATAATTGGAGCTGAAGGCTGTAATGAACTGGATAAGCAGACTCTAATCACGTGATTCAGCCGGCTCCTCTCTGGGGACTGAGCAGGCACTTATTATGCAGCTCAGCAAGCAAAAATCATGGAGCTGAGCAAGCAGGAATCACGCAGCTCAGCAGGCAATAATCATGGAGCTGAGCAAACAGGAATCACGCAGCTCAGCATGCAATAATCAAGAAGCTGAGCAGGCAGGAATCACGCAGCTCAGCAGGCAATAAATATGGAGCTGAGCAAGCAGGAATCACGCAGCTCAGCAGGCAATAATCAAGAAGCTGAGCAGGCAGGAATCACGCAGCTTAGCAGGCAATAATCATGGAGCTGAGCAGACTGTCATGAAGTGGCTAAGCAGACTCTAATCACGTCACTCACTCAGCGGCTCCTAACCCGGTCTTGAGCAGGCACTAATCACGCAGCTGAGCAGGGACTAATCACACAGCTGATCAGGCACGAGTCACGCAGCTGAGCAGGGATTAAGCATGCAGCTGAGCAAGCGCTAATCCCTTGATTCAGCAGACCCTGATCACGTGACTGAGCAGGCCCTGATCACGTGGCTGAAGCATGCACTGATCACGTGACTGAGCATGGCACTGATCACGTGACTGAGAAGGCACTGATCACGTGACTGAGAGGCACTGATCACGTGACTGACATGCACTGATCACGTGACTGGGAGGCACTTGTCACGTGACTGAGAGGCGCTGATTCACTGACTGAGGGCGCTGATCACGTGACTGAGAGGCGCTGATCCACGTGGCTATCATGCACTGATCACGTGCTTCAGGAGGCAATAATCAAAGAGCTGAGCAGGGCACTAATCACTTGGGCTAAGAGGGCACTAATCACGGAGAGGAGCAGGAAATCGTCAAGGAGCTGAGCAAACTGTAATGAAGTGGTTAAGCAGACTCTAAACACGGGACGCAGCAGGCTCTACACCCGGTGACTGAGCAGACACAATTTGGGCAGCTCAGCAGACACCAATGGTGCAGCTCAGCAGACACAAATGGTGCAGCTCAGCAGACACCAAGTCATGCACTCAGGCAGGCAATACTCATGGAGCTGAGCAGGCAGGAATCACACAGCTCAGCAGGCAAAGATCAAGGAGCTGAGCAGGCACGAATCTCGCAGCTCAGCTGGCAAAAATCAAGGAGCTGAGCAGACTGCCATTAAGTGGCTAAGCAGACTCTAAACACGTGACTCAGCAGGCTTGACACCCGTGACTGAGCAGACACGAATCTTGCAGCCCAGCAGACAATACTCCTGGAGCTGAGCAGGCAGGAATCACGCAGCTCAGCAGACAGTAATCAAGGAGCTGAGCAGGCACGAATCACGCAGCTCAGCAGGCAATAATCCTGGAGCTGAGCAAGCAGGAATCACGCAGCTCAGCAGGCAATAATCAAGAAGCAGAGCAGGCAGGAATCAGGCAGCTCAGCAGCCAATAATCAAGAAGCTAGCAGTCAGGAATCGCGCAGCTCAGCAGGCAATAATCATGGAGCTGAGCTGGCAGGAATCACGCAACTCAGCAGGCAATACTCACGGACCTGAGCAGGCAGGAATCACGCAACTTAGCAGGCAATAATAATTGGAGCTGAAGGCTGTAATGAACTGGATAAGCAGACTCTAATCACGTGATTCAGCCGGCTCCTCTCTGGGGACTGAGCAGGCACTTATTATGCAGCTCAGCAAGCAAAAATCATGGAGCTGAGCAAGCAGGAATCACGCAGCTCAGCAGGCAATAATCATGGAGCTGAGCAAACAGGAATCACGCAGCTCAGCATGCAATAATCAAGAAGCTGAGCAGGCAGGAATCACGCAGCTCAGCAGGCAATAAATATGGAGCTGAGCAAGCAGGAATCACGCAGCTCAGCAGGCAATAATCAAGAAGCTGAGCAGGCAGGAATCACGCAGCTTAGCAGGCAATAATCATGGAGCTGAGCAGACTGTCAATGAAGTGGCTAAGCAGACTCTAATCACGTCACTCAGCCGGCTCCTAACCCGGTCTTGAGCAGGCACTAATCACGCAGCTGAGCAGGGACTAATCACACAGCTGATCAGGCACGAGTCACGCAGCTGAGCAGGGATTAAGCATGCAGCTGAGCAAGCGCTAATCCCTTGATTCAGCAGACCCTGATCACGTGACTGAGCAGGCCCTGATCACGTGGCTGAGCATGCACTGATCACGTGACTGAGCATGCACTGATCACGTGACTGAGAGGCACTGATCACGTGACTGAGAGGCACTGATCACGTGACTGAGCATGCACTGATCACGTGACTGGGAGGCACTGATCACGTGACTGAGAGGCGCTGATCACGTGACTGAGGGGCGCTGATCACGTGACTGAGAGGCGCTGATCACGTGGCTATCATGCACTGATCACGTGCTTCAGGAGGCAATAATCAAAGAGCTGAGCAGGCACTAATCACTTGGCTAAGAGGGCACTAATCACGGAGAGGAGCAGGAAATCGTCAAGGAGCTGAGCAAACTGTAATGAAGTGGTTAAGCAGACTCTAAACACGTGACGCAGCAGGCTCTACACCCGTGACTGAGCAGACACAATTTGGGCAGCTCAGCAGACACCAATGGTGCAGCTCAGCAGACACAAATGGTGCAGCTCAGCAGACACCAATCATGCAGCTCAGCAGGCAATACTCATGGAGCTGAGCAGGCAGGAATCACACAGCTCAGCAGGCAAAGATCAAGGAGCTGAGCAGGCACGAATCTCGCAGCTCAGCTGGCAAAAATCAAGGAGCTGAGCAGACTGCCATTAAGTGGCTAAGCAGACTCTAAACACGTGACTCAGCAGGCTTGACACCCGTGACTGAGCAGACACGAATCTTGCAGCCCAGCAGACAATACTCCTGGAGCTGAGCAGGCAGGAATCACGCAGCTCAGCAGACAGTAATCAAGGAGCTGAGCAGGCACGAATCACGCAGCTCAGCAGGCAATAATCCTGGAGCTGAGCAAGCAGGAATCACGCAGCTCAGCAGGCAATAATCAAGAAGCAGAGCAGGCAGGAATCAGGCAGCTCAGCAGCCAATAATCAAGAAGCTAGCAGTCAGGAATCGCGCAGCTCAGCAGGCAATAATCATGGAGCTGAGCTGGCAGGAATCACGCAACTCAGCAGGCAATACTCACGGACCTGAGCAGGCAGGAATCACGCAACTTAGCAGGCAATAATAATTGGAGCTGAAGGCTGTAATGAACTGGATAAGCAGACTCTAATCACGTGATTCAGCCGGCTCCTCTCTGGGGACTGAGCAGGCACTTATTATGCAGCTCAGCAAGCAAAAATCATGGAGCTGAGCAAGCAGGAATCACGCAGCTCAGCAGGCAATAATCATGGAGCTGAGCAAACAGGAATCACGCAGCTCAGCATGCAATAATCAAGAAGCTGAGCAGGCAGGAATCACGCAGCTCAGCAGGCAATAAATATGGAGCTGAGCAAGCAGGAATCACGCAGCTCAGCAGGCAATAATCAAGAAGCTGAGCAGGCAGGAATCACGCAGCTTAGCAGGCAATAATCATGGAGCTGAGCAGACTGTAATGAAGTGGCTAAGCAGACTCTAATCACGTCACTCAGCCGGCTCCTAACCCGGTCTTGAGCAGGCACTAATCACGCAGCTGAGCAGGGACTAATCACACAGCTGATCAGGCACGAGTCACGCAGCTGAGCAGGGATTAAGCATGCAGCTGAGCAAGCGCTAATCCCTTGATTCAGCAGACCCTGATCACGTGACTGAGCAGGCCCTGATCACGTGGCTGAGCATGCACTGATCACGTGACTGAGCATGCACTGATCACGTGACTGAGAGGCACTGATCACGTGACTGAGAGGCACTGATCACGTGACTGAGCATGCACTGATCACGTGACTGGGAGGCACTGATCACGTGACTGAGAGGCGCTGATCACGTGACTGAGGGGCGCTGATCACGTGACTGAGAGGCGCTGATCACGTGGCTATCATGCACTGATCACGTGCTTCAGGAGGCAATAATCAAAGAGCTGAGCAGGCACTAATCACTTGGCTAAGAGGGCACTAATCACGGAGAGGAGCAGGAAATCGTCAAGGAGCTGAGCAAACTGTAATGAAGTGGTTAAGCAGACTCTAAACACGGACGCAGCAGGCTCTACACCCGTGACTGAGCAGACACAATTTGGGCAGCTCAGCAGACACCAATGGTGCAGCTCAGCAGACACAAATGGTGCAGCTCAGCAGACACCAATCATGCAGCTCAGCAGGCAATACTCATGGAGCTGAGCAGGCAGGAATCACACAGCTCAGCAGGCAAAGATCAAGGAGCTGAGCAGGCACGAATCTCGCAGCTCAGCTGGCAAAAATCAAGGAGCTGAGCAGACTGCCATTAAGTGGCTAAGCAGACTCTAAACACGTGACTCAGCAGGCTTGACACCCGTGACTGAGCAGACACGAATCTTGCAGCCCAGCAGACAATACTCCTGGAGCTGAGCAGGCAGGAATCACGCAGCTCAGCAGACAGTAATCAAGGAGCTGAGCAGGCACGAATCACGCAGCTCAGCAGGCAATAATCCTGGAGCTGAGCAAGCAGGAATCACGCAGCTCAGCAGGCAATAATCAAGAAGCAGAGCAGGCAGGAATCAGGCAGCTCAGCAGCCAATAATCAAGAAGCTAGCAGTCAGGAATCGCGCAGCTCAGCAGGCAATAATCATGGAGCTGAGCTGGCAGGAATCACGCAACTCAGCAGGCAATACTCACGGACCTGAGCAGGCAGGAATCACGCAACTTAGCAGGCAATAATAATTGGAGCTGAAGGCTGTAATGAACTGGATAAGCAGACTCTAATCACGTGATTCAGCCGGCTCCTCTCTGGGGACTGAGCAGGCACTTATTATGCAGCTCAGCAAGCAAAAATCATGGAGCTGAGCAAGCAGGAATCACGCAGCTCAGCAGGCAATAATCATGGAGCTGAGCAAACAGGAATCACGCAGCTCAGCATGCAATAATCAAGAAGCTGAGCAGGCAGGAATCACGCAGCTCAGCAGGCAATAAATATGGAGCTGAGCAAGCAGGAATCACGCAGCTCAGCAGGCAATAATCAAGAAGCTGAGCAGGCAGGAATCACGCAGCTTAGCAGGCAATATCATGGAGCTGAGCAGACTGTAATGAAGTGGCTAAGCAGACTCTAATCACGTCACTCAGCCGGCTCCTAACCCGGTCTTGAGCAGGCACTAATCACGCAGCTGAGCAGGGACTAATCACAAGCTGATCAGGCACGAGTCACGCAGCTGAGCAGGGATTAAGCATGCAGCTGAGCAAGCGCTAATCCCTTGATTCAGCAGACCCTGATCACGTGACTGAGCAGGCCCTGATCACGTGGCTGAGCATGCACTGATCACGTGACTGAGCATGCACTGATCACGTGACTGAGAGGCACTGATCACGTGACTGAGAGGCACTGATCACGTGACTGAGCATGCACTGATCACGTGACTGGAGGCACTGATCACGTGACTGAGAGGCGCTGATCACGTGACTGAGGGGCGCTGATCACGTGACTGAGAGGCGCTGATCACGTGCTATCATGCACTGATCACGTGCTTCAGGAGGCAATAATCAAAGAGCTGAGCAGGCACTAATCACGTGGCTAAGAGGGCACTAATCACGGAGAGGAGCA
>NW_020868026.1:0-60327 GCF_003369695.1 Bos indicus x Bos taurus
AGATTCGTGTGTGCTCAGTCACGGGTGTCAAGCCTGCTGAGTCCGTGTTTAGAGTCCTGCTTAGCCACTTAATGGCAGTCTGCTCAGCTCCTTGATTTTGCCAGCTGAGCTGCGAGATTCGTGCCTGCTCAGCTCCTTATCTTTGCCTGCTGAGCTGTGTGATTCCTGCCTGCTCAGCTCCATGAGTATTGCCTGCTGAGCTGCATGATTGGTGTCTGCTGAGCTGCACCATTTGTGTCTGCTGAGCTGCACCATGGTGTCTGCTGAGCTGCCCAAATTGTGTCTGCTCAGTCACGGGTGTAGAGCCTGCTGCGTCCCGTGTTTAGAGTCTGCTTAACCACTTCATTACAGTTTGCTCAGCTCCTTGACGATTTCCTGCTCCTTCTCCGTGATTAGTGCCCTCTTAGCCAAGTGATTAGTGCCTGCTCAGCTCTTTGATTATTGCCTCCTGAAGCACGTGATCAGTGCATGATAGCCACGTGATCAGCGCCTCTCAGTCACGTGATCAGGCGCCTCTCAGTCACGTGATCAGTGCTCCCAGTCACGTGATCAGTGCATGCTCAGTCACGTGATCAGTGCCTCTCAGTCACGTGATCAGTGCATGCTCAGTCACGTGATCAGTGCATGCTCAGCCACGTGATCAGGGCCTGCTCAGTCACGTGATCAGGGTCTGCTGAATCAAGGGATTAGCGCTTGCTCAGCTGCATGCTTAATCCCTGCTCAGCTGCGTGACTCGTGCCTGATCAGCTGTTGATTAGTCCCTGCTCAGCTGCGTGATTAGTGCCTGCTCAAGACCGGGTTAGGAGCCGGCTGAGTGACGTGATTAGAGTCTGCTTAGCCACTTCATTACAGTCTGCTCAGCTCCATGATTATTGCCTGCTAAGCTGCGTGATTCCTGCCTGCTCAGCTTCTTGATTATTGCCTGCTGAGCTGCGTGATTCCTGCTTGCTCAGCTCCATATTTATTGCCTGCTGAGCTGCGTGATTCCTGCCTGCTCAGCTTCTTGATTATTGCATGCTGAGCTGCGTGATTCCTGTTTGCTCAGCTCCATGATTATTGCCTGCTGAGCTGCGTGATTCCTGCTTGCTCAGCTCCATGATTTTTGCTTGCTGAGCTGCATAATAAGTGCCTGCTCAGTCCCCAGAGAGGAGCCGGCTGAATCACGTGATTAGAGTCTGCTTATCCAGTTCATTACAGCCTTCAGCTCCAATTATTATTGCCTGCTAAGTTGCGTGATTCCTGCCTGCTCAGGTCCGTGAGTATTGCCTGCTGAGTTGCGTGATTCCTGCCAGCTCAGCTCCATGATTATTGCCTGCTGAGCTGCGCGATTCCTGACTGCTAGCTTCTTGATTATTGGCTGCTGAGCTGCCTGATTCCTGCCTGCTCTGCTTCTTGATTATTGCCTGCTGAGCTGCGTGATTCCTGCTTGCTCAGCTCCAGGATTATTGCCTGCTGAGCTGCGTGATTCGTGCCTGCTCAGCTCCTTGATTACTGTCTGCTGAGCTGCGTGATTCCTGCCTGCTCAGCTCCAGGAGTATTGTCTGCTGGGCTGCAAGATTCGTGTCTGCTCAGTCACGGGTGTCAAGCCTGCTGAGTCACGTGTTTAGAGTCTGCTTAGCCACTTAATGGCAGTCTGCTCAGCTCCTTGATCTTTGCCAGCTGAGCTGTGTGATTCCTGCAACCTGCTCAGCTCCATGAGTATTGCCTGCTGAGCTGCATGATTGGTGTCTGCTGAGCTGCACCATTTTGTGTCTGCTGAGCTGCACCATTGGTGTCTGCTGAGCTGCCCAAATTGTGTCTGCTCAGTCACGGGTGTAGAGCCTGCTGCGTCCCGTGTTTAGAGTCTGCTTAACCACTTCATTACAGTTTGCTCAGCTCCTTGACGATTTCCTGCTCCTCTCCGTGATTAGTGCCCTCTTAGCCAAGTGATTAGTGCCTGCTCAGCTCTTTGATTATTGCCTCCTGAAGCACGTGATCAGTGCATGATAGCCACGTGATCAGCGCCTCTCAGTCACGTGATCAGCGCCCCTCAGTCACGTGATCAGCGCCTCTCAGTCACGTGATCAGTGCCTCCCAGTCACGTGATCAGTGCATGCTCAGTCACGTGATCAGTGCCTCTCAGTCACGTGATCAGTGCCTCTCAGTCACGTGATCAGTGCATGCTCAGTCACGTGATCAGTGCATGCTCAGCCACGTGATCAGGGCCTGCTCAGTCACGTGATCAGGGTCTGCTGAATCAAGGGATTAGCGCTTGCTCAGCTGCATGCTTAATCCCTGCTCAGCTGCGTGACTCGTGCCTGATCAGCTGTGTGATTAGTCCCTGCTCAGCTGCGTGATTAGTGCCTGCTCAAGACCGGGTTAGGAGCCGGCTGAGTGACGTGATTAGAGTCTGCTTGAGCCACTCATTACAGTCTGCTCAGCTCCATGATTATTGCCTGCTAAGCTGCGTGATTCCTGCTTGCTCAGCTCCAGGATTTATTGCCTGCTGAGCTGCGTGATTCGTGCCTGCTCAGCTCCTTGATTACTGTCTGCTGAGCTGCGTGATTCCTGCCTGCTCAGCTTCCAGGATATTGTCTGCTGGGCTGCAAGATTCGTGGCTGCTCAGTCACGGGGTGTCAAAGCCTGCTGAGTCACGTGTTTAGAGTCTTGCTTAGCCATTTAATGGCAGTGTCTGCCTCAGCTCCGGGATTTTTTGCCAGCTGAGCTGCGAGAGTCGTGCCTGCCTGCCAGCTCCTTTGATCTTTGCCTGCTGCTGAGCTGTGTGATTCCTGCCTGCTCAGCTCCAGGAGTATTGCCTGCTGAGCTGCATGATTGGTGTCTGCTGAGCTGCACCATTTGTGTCTGCTGAGCTGCACCATTGGTGTCTGCTGAGCTGCCCAAATTGTGTCTGCTCAGTCACGGGTGTAGAGCCTGCTGCGTCACGTGTTTAGAGGTCTGCTTAACCACTTCATTACAGTTGCTCAGCTCCTTGACGATTTCCTGCTCCTCTCCGTGATAGTGCCCTCTTAGCCAAGTGATTAGTGCCTGCTCAGCTCTTTGATTATTGCCTCCTGAAGCACGTGATCAGTGCATGATAGCCACGTGATCAGCGCCTCTCAGTCACGTGATCAGCGCCCCTCAGTCACGTGATCAGCGCCTCTCAGTCACGTGATCAGTGCCTCCCAGTCACGTGATCAGTGCATGCTCAGTCACGTGATCAGTGCCTCTCAGTCACGTGATCAGTGCATGCTCAGTCACGTGATCAGTGCATGCTCAGCCACGTGATCAGGGCCTGCTCAGTCACGTGATCAGGGTCTGCTGAATCAGGGATTAGCGCTTGCTCAGCTGCATGCTTAATCCCTGCTCAGCTGCGTGACTCGTGCCTGATCAGCTGTGTGATTAGTCCCTGCTCAGCTGCGTGATTAGTGCCTGCTCAAGACCGGGTTAGGAGCCGGCTGAGTGACGTGATTAGAGTCTGCTTAGCCACTTCATTACAGTCTGCTCAGCTCCATGATTATTGCCTGCTAAGCTGCGTGATTCCTGCCTGCTCAGCTTCTTGATTATTGCCTGCTGAGCTGCGTGATTCCTGCTTGCTCAGCTCCATATTTATTGCCTGCTGAGCTGCGTGATTCCTGCCTGCTCAGCTTCTTGATTATTGCATGCTGAGCTGCGTGATTCCTGTTTGCTCAGCTCCTATGATTATTGCCTGCTGAGCTGCGTGATTCCTGCTTGCTCAGCTCCATGATTTTGCTTGCTGATCTGCATAAATAAAGTGCCTGCTGCAGTCCCCAGAGATGGAGCCGTCTGAATCACGTGATTAGAGGTCTGCTTATCCCAGTTCATTACATCCTCAGCTCCAATTATTATGGCCTGCCAGTTGCGTGAATTCTGCTGCTCAGGTCGTGATTATTGTCCCTGCTGAGTGTGCGTATTCCTGCAGCTCAGCTCATTAGTGATTGGCTGCTGAGCTGCGCGATTTCTGACTGCTAGCTTCTTGATTATTGGCTGCTGAGCTTCTGATTCCTGCCTGCTCTGCTTCTTGATTATTGCCTGCTGAGCTGGTGGATTCCTGCTTGCCTCAGCTCCAGGATTATTGCCTGCTGAGCTGCGTGATTCGTGCCTGCTCAGCTCCTTTGATTACTGTCTGCTGAGCTGCGTGATTCCTGCCTGCTCAGCTCCAGGAGTATTGTCTGCTGGGCTGCAAGATTCGTGTGTGCTCAGTCCAGGGTGTCAAGCCTGCTGAGTCACGTGTTTAGAGTCTGCTTAGCCACTTAATGGCAGTCTGCTCAGCTCCTTGATTTTTGCCAGCTGAGCTGCGAGATTCGTGCCTGCTCAGCTCCTTGATCTTTGCCTGCTGAGCTGTGTGATTCCTGCCTGCTCAGCTCCATGAGTATTGCCTGCTGAGCTGCATGATGGTGTCTGCTGAGCTGCACCATTTGTGTCTGCTGAGCTGCACCATTGGTGTCTGCTGAGCTTGCCCAAATTGTGTCTGCTCAGTCACGGGTGTAGAGCCTGCTGCGTCACGTGTTTAGAGTCTGCTTAACCACTTCATTACAGTTTGCTCAGCTCCTTGACGATTTCCTGCTCCTCTCCGTGATTAGTGCCCTCTTAGCCAAGTGATTAGTGCCTGCTCAGCTCTTTGATTATTGCCTCCTGAAGCACCTGATCAGTGCATGATAGCCACGTGATCAGCGCCTCTCAGTCACGTGATCAGCGCCCCTCAGTCACGTGATCAGCGCCTCTCAGTCACGTGATCAGCGCCCTCCCAGTCACGTGATCAGTGCATGCTCAGTCACGTGATCAGTGCCTCTCAGTCACGTGATCAGTGCCTCTCAGTCACGTGATCAGTGCATGCTCAGTCACGTGATCAGTGCATGCTCAGCCACGTGATCAGGGCCTGCTCAGTCACGTGATCAGGGTCTGCTGAATCAAGGGATTAGCGCTTGCTCAGCTGCATGCTTAATCCCTGCTCAGCTGCGTGACTCGTGCCTGATCAGCTTGTGATTAGTCCCTGCTCAGCTGCGTGATTAGTGCCTGCTCAAGATCCGGGTTAGGAGCCGGCTGAGTGACGTGATTAGAGTCTGCTTAGCCACTTCATGACAGTCTGCCTCAGCTCCATGATTATTGCCTGCTAAGCTGGCGTGATTCCTGCCTGCTCAGCTTCTTGATTATTGCCTGCTGAGCTGCGTGATTCCTGCTTGCTCAGCTCCATATTTTATTGCCTGTGAGCTGCGTGATTCCTGCCTGCTCAGCTTCTTGATTATTGCATGCTGAGCTGCGTGATTCCTGTTTGCTCAGCTCCATGATTATTGCCTGCTGAGCTGCGTGATTCCTGCTTGACTCAGCTCCATGATTTGCTTGCTGAGCTGCATAATAAGTGCCTGCTCAGTCCCCAGAGAGAGCCGGCTGAATCACGTGATTATGAGTCCTGCTTATCCGTTCATTACCGCCTTCAGCTCCAATTATTATTGCCTGCTAAGTTGCGTGATTCCTGCCTGCTCAGGTCCGTGAGTATTGCCTGCTGAGTTGCGTGATTCCTGCCAGCTCAGCTCCATGATTATTGCGCTGCTGAGCTGCGCGATTCCTGACTGCTAGCTTCTTGATATTGGCTTGCTGAGCTGCCTGATTCCTGCCTGCTCTGCTTATTGATTATTGCCTGCTGAGCTGCGTGATTCCTGCTTGCTCAGCTCCAGGATTATTGCCTGCTGAGCTGCGTGATTCGTTGCCTGCTCAGCTCCTTGATTACTGTCGGCTGAGCGGCGTGATTCCTGCTGCTCAGCTCCAGGAGATTTGTCTGCTGGGCCTGCAAGATTCAGTGTCTGCTCAGTCAAGGTGTCAAGCCTGCTGAGTCACGTGTTTAGAGTCTGCTTAGCCACTTAATGGCAGTCTGCTCAGCTCCTTGATTTTTTGCCAGCTGAGCTGCGAGATTCGTGCCTGCTCAGCTCCTTGATCTTTGCCTGCTGAGCTGTGTGATCCTGCCTGCTCAGCTCCATGAGTATTGCCTGCTGAGCTGCATGATTGGTGTCTGCTGAGCTGCACCATTTGTGTCTGCTGAGCTGCACCATGCGTGTCTGCTGAGTTGCCCAAATTGTGTCTGCTCAGTTCACGGGTGTAGAGCCTGCTGCGTCACGTGTTTGAGTCTGCTTAACCCACTTCATTACAGTTTGCTCAGCTCCTTGACGATTTCCTGCTCCTCTCCGTGATTAGTGCCCTCTTAGCCAAGTGATTAGTGCCTGCTCAGCTCTTTGATTATTGCCTCCTGAAGCACCTGATCAGTGCATGATAGCCACGTGATCAGCGCCTCTCAGGCACGTGATCAGCGCCCCTCAGTCACGTGATCAGCGCCTTCTCAGTCACGTGATTCAGCGCCTCCCAGTCCACGTGATCAGTGCATCTCAGTCACGTGATCAGTGCCTCTCAGTCACGTGATCAGTGCCTTCAGTCACGTGATCAGTGCATGCTCAGTCACGTGATCAGTGCATGCTCAGCCACGTGATCAGGGCCTGCTCAGTCACGTGATCAGGGTCTGCTGAATCAAGGGATTAGCGCTTGCTCAGCTGCATCCTTAATCCCTGCTCAGCTGCGTGACTCGTGCCTGATCAGCTGTGTGATTAGTCCCTGCTCAGCTGCGTGATTAGTGCCTGCTCAAGACCGGGTTAGGAGCCGGCTGAGTGACGTGATTAGAGTCTGCTTAGCCACTTCATGACAGTCTGCTCAGCTCCATGATTATTGCCTGCTAAGCTGCGTGATTCCTGCCTGCTCAGCTTCTTGATTATTGCCTGCTGAGCTGCGTGATTCCTGCTTGCTCAGCTCCATATTTATTGCCTGCTGAGCTGCGTGATTCCTTGCCTGCTCAGCTTCTTGATTATTGCATGCTGAGCTGCGTGATTCCTGTTTGCTCAGCTCCATGATTATTGCCTGCTGAGCTGCGTGATTCCTGCTTGCTCAGCTCCATGATTTTTGCTTGCTGAGCTGCATAATAAGTGCCTGCTCAGTCCCCAGAGAGGAGCCGGCTGAATCACGTGATATAGAGTTTCTGCTATCCAGTTCATTACAGCCTTCCAGATCCAATTATTATTGCCTGCTAAGTTGCGTATTCCTGCATGCTCAGGTCCGTGTAGTATTGCCTTGCGAGTGCGTGACTTCCTGCCAGCTAGAGCTCCATGATTATTGCCATGCTGAGCTGCGCGATTCCTGACTGCTAGCTTCTGATTATTGGCGCGGAGCTGCCTGATTCCTGCCTGCTCTGCTTCTTGATTATTGCCATTGCTGAGCTGCGTGATCATGCTTTGCTCAGCTCCAGGATTATTGCCTGCTGAGCTTGAGGGATTCGTGCTGCTTCAGCTCCTTGATTACTGTCCTGCTGAGCTTGCTGATTCCTGCTGATCAGCTCACAGGAGTATTGTCTTTTTTCTTTGCGGGATGCAAGATTCGTGTGTGCTCAGTCACGGGTGTCAAGCCTGATGAGTCACGTGTTAGAGTCTGCTTAGCCACTAATGGCAGTCTGCTCAGCTCCTTGATTTTTGCCAAGCTGAGCTGCGAGATTCGTGCCTGCTCAGCTCCTTGATCTTTGCCTGCTGAGCTGTGTGATTCCTGCCTGCTCAGCTCCATGAGTATTGCCTGCTGAGCTGCATGATTGGTGTCTGCTGAGCTGCACCATTTGTGTCTGCTGAGCTGCACCATTGGTGTCTGCTGAGCTGCCAAATTGTGTCTGCTCAGTCACGGGTGTAGAGCCTGCTGCGTTCACGTGTTTAGAGTCTGCTTAACCACTTCATTACAGTTTGCTCAGCTCCTTGACGATTTCCTGCTCCTCTCCGTGATTAGTGCCCTCTTAGCCAAGTGATTAGTGCCTGCTCAGCTCTTTGATTATTGCCTCCTGAAGCACGTGATCAGTGCATGATAGCCACGTGATCAGCGCCCTCTCAGTCACGTGATCAGCGCCCCTCAGTCACGTGATCAGCGCCCTCTCAGTCACGTGATCAGCGCCTCCAGTCACGTGATCAGTGCATGCTCAGTCACGTGATCAGTGCCTCTCAGTCACGTGATCAGTGCCTCTCAGTCACGTGATCAGTGCATGCTCAGTCACGTGATCAGTGCATGCTCAGCCACGTGATCAGGGCCTGCTCAGTCACGTGATCAGGGTCTGCTGAATCAAGGGATTAGCGCTTGCTCAGCTGCATGCTTAATCCCTGCTCAGCTGCGTGACTCGTGCCTGATCAGCTGTGTGATTAGTCCCTGCTCAGCTGCGTGATTAGTGCCTGCTCAAGACCGGGTTAGGAGCCGGCTGAGTGACGTGATTAGAGTCTGCTTAGCCACTTCATGACAGTCTGCTCAGCTCCATGATTATTGCCTGCTAAGCTGCGTGATTCCTGCCTGCTCAGCTTCTTGATTATTGCCTGCTGAGCTGCGTGATTCCTGCTTGCTCAGCTCCATATTTATTGCCTGCTGAGCTGCGTGATTCCTGCCTGCTCAGCTTCTTGATTATTGCATGCTGAGCTGCGTGATTCCTGTTTGCTCAGCTCCATGATTATTGCCTGCTGAGCTGCGTGATTCCTGCTTGCTCAGCTCCATGATTTTTGCTTGCTGAGCTGCATAATAAGTGCCTGCTCAGTCCCCAGAGAGGAGCCGGCTGAATCACGTGATTAGAGTCTGCTTATCCAGTTCATTACAGCCTTCAGCTCCAATTATTATTGCCTGCTAAGTTGCGTGATTCCTGCCTGCTCAGGTCCGTGAGTATTGCCTGCTGAGTTGCGTGATTCCTGCCAGCTCAGCTCCATGATTATTGCCTGCTGAGCTGCGCGATTCCTGACTGCTAGCTTCTTGATTATTGGCTGCTGAGCTGCCTGATTCCTGCCTGCTCTGCTTCTTGATTATTGCCTGCTGAGCTGCGTGATTCCTGCTTGCTCAGCTCCAGGATTATTGCCTGCTGAGCTGCGTGATTCGTGCCTGCTCAGCTCCTTGATTACTGTCTGCTGAGCTGCGTGATTCCTGCCTGCTCAGCTCCAGGAGTATTGTCTGCTGGGCTGCAAGATTCGTGTGTGCTCAGTCACGGGTGTCAAGCCTGCTGAGTCACGTGTTTAGAGTCTGCTTAGCCACTTAATGGCAGTCTGCTCAGCTCCTTGATTTTTGCCAGCTGAGCTGCGAGATTCGTGCCTGCTCAGCTCCTTGATCTTTGCCTGCTGAGCTGTGTGATTCCTGCCTGCTCAGCTCCATGAGTATTGCCTGCTGAGCTGCATGATTGGTGTCTGCTGAGCTGCACCATTTGTGTCTGCTGAGCTGCACCATTGGTGTCTGCTGAGCTGCCCAAATTGTGTCTGCTCAGTCACGGGTGTAGAGCCTGCTGCGTCACGTGTTTAGAGTCTGCTTAACCACTTCATTACAGTTTGCTCAGCTCCTTGACGATTTCCTGCTCCTCTCCGTGATTAGTGCCCTCTTAGCCAAGTGATTAGTGCCTGCTCAGCTCTTTGATTATTGCCTCCTGAAGCACGTGATCAGTGCATGATAGCCACGTGATCAGCGCCTCTCAGTCACGTGATCAGCGCCCCTCAGTCACGTGATCAGCGCCTCTCAGTCACGTGATCAGTGCCTCTCAGTCACGTGATCAGTGCATGCTCAGTCACGTGATCAGTGCCTCTCAGTCACGTGATCAGTGCCTCTCAGTCACGTGATCAGTGCATGCTCAGTCACGTGATCAGTGCATGCTCAGCCACGTGATCAGGGCCTGCTCAGTCACGTGATCAGGGTCTGCTGAATCAAGGGATTAGCGCTTGCTCAGCTGCATGCTTAATCCCTGCTCAGCTGCGTGACTCGTGCCTGATCAGCTGTGTGATTAGTCCCTGCTCAGCTGCGTGATTAGTGCCTGCTCAAGACCGGGTTAGGAGCCGGCTGAGTGACGTGATTAGAGTCTGCTTAGCCACTTCATGACAGTCTGCTCAGCTCCATGATTATTGCCTGCTAAGCTGCGTGATTCCTGCCTGCTCAGCTTCTTGATTATTGCCTGCTGAGCTGCGTGATTCCTGCTTGCTCAGCTCCATATTTATTGCCTGCTGAGCTGCGTGATTCCTGCCTGCTCAGCTTCTTGATTATTGCATGCTGAGCTGCGTGATTCCTGTTTGCTCAGCTCCATGATTATTGCCTGCTGAGCTGCGTGATTCCTGCTTGCTCAGCTCCATGATTTTTGCTTGCTGAGCTGCATAATAAGTGCCTGCTCAGTCCCCAGAGAGGAGCCGGCTGAATCACGTGATTAGAGTCTGCTTATCCAGTTCATTACAGCCTTCAGCTCCAATTATTATTGCCTGCTAAGTTGCGTGATTCCTGCCTGCTCAGGTCCGTGAGTATTGCCTGCTGAGTTGCGTGATTCCTGCCAGCTCAGCTCCATGATTATTGCCTGCTGAGCTGCGCGATTCCTGACTGCTAGCTTCTTGATTATTGGCTGCTGAGCTGCCTGATTCCTGCCTGCTCTGCTTCTTGATTATTGCCTGCTGAGCTGCGTGATTCCTGCTTGCTCAGCTCCAGGATTATTGCCTGCTGAGCTGCGTGATTCGTGCCTGCTCAGCTCCTTGATTACTGTCTGCTGAGCTGCGTGATTCCTGCCTGCTCAGCTCCAGGAGTATTGTCTGCTGGGCTGCAAGATTCGTGTCTGCTCAGTCACGGGTGTCAAGCCTGCTGAGTCACGTGTTTAGAGTCTGCTTAGCCACTTAATGGCAGTCTGCTCAGCTCCTTGATTTTTGCCAGCTGAGCTGCGAGATTCGTGCCTGCTCAGCTCCTTGATCTTTGCCTGCTGAGCTGTGTGATTCCTGCCTGCTCAGCTCCATGAGTATTGCCTGCTGAGCTGCATGATTGGTGTCTGCTGAGCTGCACCATTTGTGTCTGCTGAGCTGCACCATTGGTGTCTGCTGAGCTGCCCAAATTGTGTCTGCTCAGTCACGGGTGTAGAGCCTGCTGCGTCACGTGTTTAGAGTCTGCTTAACCACTTCATTACAGTTTGCTCAGCTCCTTGACGATTTCCTGCTCCTCTCCGTGATTAGTGCCCTCTTAGCCAAGTGATTAGTGCCTGCTCAGCTCTTTGATTATTGCCTCCTGAAGCACGTGATCAGTGCATGATAGCCACGTGATCAGCGCCTCTCAGTCACGTGATCAGCGCCCCTCAGTCACGTGATCAGCGCCTCTCAGTCACGTGATCAGTGCCTCTCAGTCACGTGATCAGTGCATGCTCAGTCACGTGATCAGTGCCTCTCAGTCACGTGATCAGTGCCTCTCAGTCACGTGATCAGTGCATGCTCAGTCACGTGATCAGTGCATGCTCAGCCACGTGATCAGGGCCTGCTCAGTCACGTGATCAGGGTCTGCTGAATCAAGGGATTAGCGCTTGCTCAGCTGCATGCTTAATCCCTGCTCAGCTGCGTGACTCGTGCCTGATCAGCTGTGTGATTAGTCCCTGCTCAGCTGCGTGATTAGTGCCTGCTCAAGACCGGGTTAGGAGCCGGCTGAGTGACGTGATTAGAGTCTGCTTAGCCACTTCATTACAGTCTGCTCAGCTCCATGATTATTGCCTGCTAAGCTGCGTGATTCCTGCCTGCTCAGCTTCTTGATTATTGCCTGCTGAGCTGCGTGATTCCTGCTTGCTCAGCTCCATATTTATTGCCTGCTGAGCTGCGTGATTCCTGCCTGCTCAGCTTCTTGATTATTGCATGCTGAGCTGCGTGATTCCTGTTTGCTCAGCTCCATGATTATTGCCTGCTGAGCTGCGTGATTCCTGCTTGCTCAGCTCCATGATTTTTGCTTGCTGAGCTGCATAATAAGTGCCTGCTCAGTCCCCAGAGAGGAGCCGGCTGAATCACGTGATTAGAGTCTGCTTATCCAGTTCATTACAGCCTTCAGCTCCAATTATTATTGCCTGCTAAGTTGCGTGATTCCTGCCTGCTCAGGTCCGTGAGTATTGCCTGCTGAGTTGCGTGATTCCTGCCAGCTCAGCTCCATGATTATTGCCTGCTGAGCTGCGCGATTCCTGACTGCTAGCTTCTTGATTATTGGCTGCTGAGCTGCCTGATTCCTGCCTGCTCTGCTTCTTGATTATTGCCTGCTGAGCTGCGTGATTCCTGCTTGCTCAGCTCCAGGATTATTGCCTGCTGAGCTGCGTGATTCGTGCCTGCTCAGCTCCTTGATTACTGTCTGCTGAGCTGCGTGATTCCTGCCTGCTCAGCTCCAGGAGTATTGTCTGCTGGGCTGCAAGATTCGTGTCTGCTCAGTCACGGGTGTCAAGCCTGCTGAGTCACGTGTTTAGAGTCTGCTTAGCCACTTAATGGCAGTCTGCTCAGCTCCTTGATTTTTGCCAGCTGAGCTGCGAGATTCGTGCCTGCTCAGCTCCTTGATCTTTGCCTGCTGAGCTGTGTGATTCCTGCCTGCTCAGCTCCATGAGTATTGCCTGCTGAGCTGCATGATTGGTGTCTGCTGAGCTGCACCATTTGTGTCTGCTGAGCTGCACCATTGGTGTCTGCTGAGCTGCCCAAATTGTGTCTGCTCAGTCACGGGTGTAGAGCCTGCTGCGTCACGTGTTTAGAGTCTGCTTAACCACTTCATTACAGTTTGCTCAGCTCCTTGACGATTTCCTGCTCCTCTCCGTGATTAGTGCCCTCTTAGCCAAGTGATTAGTGCCTGCTCAGCTCTTTGATTATTGCCTCCTGAAGCACGTGATCAGTGCATGATAGCCACGTGATCAGCGCCTCTCAGTCACGTGATCAGCGCCCCTCAGTCACGTGATCAGCGCCTCTCAGTCACGTGATCAGTGCCTCTCAGTCACGTGATCAGTGCATGCTCAGTCACGTGATCAGTGCCTCTCAGTCACGTGATCAGTGCCTCTCAGTCACGTGATCAGTGCATGCTCAGTCACGTGATCAGTGCATGCTCAGCCACGTGATCAGGGCCTGCTCAGTCACGTGATCAGGGTCTGCTGAATCAAGGGATTAGCGCTTGCTCAGCTGCATGCTTAATCCCTGCTCAGCTGCGTGACTCGTGCCTGATCAGCTGTGTGATTAGTCCCTGCTCAGCTGCGTGATTAGTGCCTGCTCAAGACCGGGTTAGGAGCCGGCTGAGTGACGTGATTAGAGTCTGCTTAGCCACTTCATTACAGTCTGCTCAGCTCCATGATTATTGCCTGCTAAGCTGCGTGATTCCTGCCTGCTCAGCTTCTTGATTATTGCCTGCTGAGCTGCGTGATTCCTGCTTGCTCAGCTCCATATTTATTGCCTGCTGAGCTGCGTGATTCCTGCCTGCTCAGCTTCTTGATTATTGCATGCTGAGCTGCGTGATTCCTGTTTGCTCAGCTCCATGATTATTGCCTGCTGAGCTGCGTGATTCCTGCTTGCTCAGCTCCATGATTTTTGCTTGCTGAGCTGCATAATAAGTGCCTGCTCAGTCCCCAGAGAGGAGCCGGCTGAATCACGTGATTAGAGTCTGCTTATCCAGTTCATTACAGCCTTCAGCTCCAATTATTATTGCCTGCTAAGTTGCGTGATTCCTGCCTGCTCAGGTCCGTGAGTATTGCCTGCTGAGTTGCGTGATTCCTGCCAGCTCAGCTCCATGATTATTGCCTGCTGAGCTGCGCGATTCCTGACTGCTAGCTTCTTGATTATTGGCTGCTGAGCTGCCTGATTCCTGCCTGCTCTGCTTCTTGATTATTGCCTGCTGAGCTGCGTGATTCCTGCTTGCTCAGCTCCAGGATTATTGCCTGCTGAGCTGCGTGATTCGTGCCTGCTCAGCTCCTTGATTACTGTCTGCTGAGCTGCGTGATTCCTGCCTGCTCAGCTCCAGGAGTATTGTCTGCTGGGCTGCAAGATTCGTGTCTGCTCAGTCACGGGTGTCAAGCCTGCTGAGTCCCGTGTTTAGAGTCTGCTTAGCCACTTAATGGCAGTCTGCTCAGCTCCTTGATTTTTGCCAGCTGAGCTGCGAGATTCGTGCCTGCTCAGCTCCTTGATCTTTGCCTGCTGAGCTGTGTGATTCCTGCCTGCTCAGCTCCATGAGTATTGCCTGCTGAGCTGCATGATTGGTGTCTGCTGAGCTGCACCATTTGTGTCTGCTGAGCTGCACCATTGGTGTCTGCTGAGCTGCCCAAATTGTGTCTGCTCAGTCACGGGTGTAGAGCCTGCTGCGTCACGTGTTTAGAGTCTGCTTAACCACTTCATTACAGTTTGCTCAGCTCCTTGACGATTTCCTGCTCCTCTCCGTGATTAGTGCCCTCTTAGCCAAGTGATTAGTGCCTGCTCAGCTCTTTGATTATTGCCTCCTGAAGCACGTGATCAGTGCATGATAGCCACGTGATCAGCGCCTCTCAGTCACGTGATCAGCGCCCCTCAGTCACGTGATCAGCGCCTCTCAGTCACGTGATCAGTGCCTCTCAGTCACGTGATCAGTGCATGCTCAGTCACGTGATCAGTGCCTCTCAGTCACGTGATCAGTGCCTCTCAGTCACGTGATCAGTGCATGCTCAGTCACGTGATCAGTGCATGCTCAGCCACGTGATCAGGGCCTGCTCAGTCACGTGATCAGGGTCTGCTGAATCAAGGGATTAGCGCTTGCTCAGCTGCATGCTTAATCCCTGCTCAGCTGCGTGACTCGTGCCTGATCAGCTGTGTGATTAGTCCCTGCTCAGCTGCGTGATTAGTGCCTGCTCAAGACCGGGTTAGGAGCCGGCTGAGTGACGTGATTAGAGTCTGCTTAGCCACTTCATTACAGTCTGCTCAGCTCCATGATTATTGCCTGCTAAGCTGCGTGATTCCTGCCTGCTCAGCTTCTTGATTATTGCCTGCTGAGCTGCGTGATTCCTGCTTGCTCAGCTCCATATTTATTGCCTGCTGAGCTGCGTGATTCCTGCCTGCTCAGCTTCTTGATTATTGCATGCTGAGCTGCGTGATTCCTGTTTGCTCAGCTCCATGATTATTGCCTGCTGAGCTGCGTGATTCCTGCTTGCTCAGCTCCATGATTTTTGCTTGCTGAGCTGCATAATAAGTGCCTGCTCAGTCCCCAGAGAGGAGCCGGCTGAATCACGTGATTAGAGTCTGCTTATCCAGTTCATTACAGCCTTCAGCTCCAATTATTATTGCCTGCTAAGTTGCGTGATTCCTGCCTGCTCAGGTCCGTGAGTATTGCCTGCTGAGTTGCGTGATTCCTGCCAGCTCAGCTCCATGATTATTGCCTGCTGAGCTGCGCGATTCCTGACTGCTAGCTTCTTGATTATTGGCTGCTGAGCTGCCTGATTCCTGCCTGCTCTGCTTCTTGATTATTGCCTGCTGAGCTGCGTGATTCCTGCTTGCTCAGCTCCAGGATTATTGCCTGCTGAGCTGCGTGATTCGTGCCTGCTCAGCTCCTTGATTACTGTCTGCTGAGCTGCGTGATTCCTGCCTGCTCAGCTCCAGGAGTATTGTCTGCTGGGCTGCAAGATTCGTGTCTGCTCAGTCACGGGTGTCAAGCCTGCTGAGTCACGTGTTTAGAGTCTGCTTAGCCACTTAATGGCAGTCTGCTCAGCTCCTTGATTTTTGCCAGCTGAGCTGCGAGATTCGTGCCTGCTCAGCTCCTTGATCTTTGCCTGCTGAGCTGTGTGATTCCTGCCTGCTCAGCTCCATGAGTATTGCCTGCTGAGCTGCATGATTGGTGTCTGCTGAGCTGCACCATTTGTGTCTGCTGAGCTGCACCATTGGTGTCTGCTGAGCTGCCCAAATTGTGTCTGCTCAGTCACGGGTGTAGAGCCTGCTGCGTCACGTGTTTAGAGTCTGCTTAACCACTTCATTACAGTTTGCTCAGCTCCTTGACGATTTCCTGCTCCTCTCCGTGATTAGTGCCCTCTTAGCCAAGTGATTAGTGCCTGCTCAGCTCTTTGATTATTGCCTCCTGAAGCACGTGATCAGTGCATGATAGCCACGTGATCAGCGCCTCTCAGTCACGTGATCAGCGCCCCTCAGTCACGTGATCAGCGCCTCTCAGTCACGTGATCAGTGCCTCTCAGTCACGTGATCAGTGCATGCTCAGTCACGTGATCAGTGCCTCTCAGTCACGTGATCAGTGCCTCTCAGTCACGTGATCAGTGCATGCTCAGTCACGTGATCAGTGCATGCTCAGCCACGTGATCAGGGCCTGCTCAGTCACGTGATCAGGGTCTGCTGAATCAAGGGATTAGCGCTTGCTCAGCTGCATGCTTAATCCCTGCTCAGCTGCGTGACTCGTGCCTGATCAGCTGTGTGATTAGTCCCTGCTCAGCTGCGTGATTAGTGCCTGCTCAAGACCGGGTTAGGAGCCGGCTGAGTGACGTGATTAGAGTCTGCTTAGCCACTTCATTACAGTCTGCTCAGCTCCATGATTATTGCCTGCTAAGCTGCGTGATTCCTGCCTGCTCAGCTTCTTGATTATTGCCTGCTGAGCTGCGTGATTCCTGCTTGCTCAGCTCCATATTTATTGCCTGCTGAGCTGCGTGATTCCTGCCTGCTCAGCTTCTTGATTATTGCATGCTGAGCTGCGTGATTCCTGTTTGCTCAGCTCCATGATTATTGCCTGCTGAGCTGCGTGATTCCTGCTTGCTCAGCTCCATGATTTTTGCTTGCTGAGCTGCATAATAAGTGCCTGCTCAGTCCCCAGAGAGGAGCCGGCTGAATCACGTGATTAGAGTCTGCTTATCCAGTTCATTACAGCCTTCAGCTCCAATTATTATTGCCTGCTAAGTTGCGTGATTCCTGCCTGCTCAGGTCCGTGAGTATTGCCTGCTGAGTTGCGTGATTCCTGCCAGCTCAGCTCCATGATTATTGCCTGCTGAGCTGCGCGATTCCTGACTGCTAGCTTCTTGATTATTGGCTGCTGAGCTGCCTGATTCCTGCCTGCTCTGCTTCTTGATTATTGCCTGCTGAGCTGCGTGATTCCTGCTTGCTCAGCTCCAGGATTATTGCCTGCTGAGCTGCGTGATTCGTGCCTGCTCAGCTCCTTGATTACTGTCTGCTGAGCTGCGTGATTCCTGCCTGCTCAGCTCCAGGAGTATTGTCTGCTGGGCTGCAAGATTCGTGTCTGCTCAGTCACGGGTGTCAAGCCTGCTGAGTCACGTGTTTAGAGTCTGCTTAGCCACTTAATGGCAGTCTGCTCAGCTCCTTGATTTTTGCCAGCTGAGCTGCGAGATTCGTGCCTGCTCAGCTCCTTGATCTTTGCCTGCTGAGCTGTGTGATTCCTGCCTGCTCAGCTCCATGAGTATTGCCTGCTGAGCTGCATGATTGGTGTCTGCTGAGCTGCACCATTTGTGTCTGCTGAGCTGCACCATTGGTGTCTGCTGAGCTGCCCAAATTGTGTCTGCTCAGTCACGGGTGTAGAGCCTGCTGCGTCACGTGTTTAGAGTCTGCTTAACCACTTCATTACAGTTTGCTCAGCTCCTTGACGATTTCCTGCTCCTCTCCGTGATTAGTGCCCTCTTAGCCAAGTGATTAGTGCCTGCTCAGCTCTTTGATTATTGCCTCCTGAAGCACGTGATCAGTGCATGATAGCCACGTGATCAGCGCCTCTCAGTCACGTGATCAGCGCCCCTCAGTCACGTGATCAGCGCCTCTCAGTCACGTGATCAGTGCCTCTCAGTCACGTGATCAGTGCATGCTCAGTCACGTGATCAGTGCCTCTCAGTCACGTGATCAGTGCCTCTCAGTCACGTGATCAGTGCATGCTCAGTCACGTGATCAGTGCATGCTCAGCCACGTGATCAGGGCCTGCTCAGTCACGTGATCAGGGTCTGCTGAATCAAGGGATTAGCGCTTGCTCAGCTGCATGCTTAATCCCTGCTCAGCTGCGTGACTCGTGCCTGATCAGCTGTGTGATTAGTCCCTGCTCAGCTGCGTGATTAGTGCCTGCTCAAGACCGGGTTAGGAGCCGGCTGAGTGACGTGATTAGAGTCTGCTTAGCCACTTCATTACAGTCTGCTCAGCTCCATGATTATTGCCTGCTAAGCTGCGTGATTCCTGCCTGCTCAGCTTCTTGATTATTGCCTGCTGAGCTGCGTGATTCCTGCTTGCTCAGCTCCATATTTATTGCCTGCTGAGCTGCGTGATTCCTGCCTGCTCAGCTTCTTGATTATTGCATGCTGAGCTGCGTGATTCCTGTTTGCTCAGCTCCATGATTATTGCCTGCTGAGCTGCGTGATTCCTGCTTGCTCAGCTCCATGATTTTTGCTTGCTGAGCTGCATAATAAGTGCCTGCTCAGTCCCCAGAGAGGAGCCGGCTGAATCACGTGATTAGAGTCTGCTTATCCAGTTCATTACAGCCTTCAGCTCCAATTATTATTGCCTGCTAAGTTGCGTGATTCCTGCCTGCTCAGGTCCGTGAGTATTGCCTGCTGAGTTGCGTGATTCCTGCCAGCTCAGCTCCATGATTATTGCCTGCTGAGCTGCGCGATTCCTGACTGCTAGCTTCTTGATTATTGGCTGCTGAGCTGCCTGATTCCTGCCTGCTCTGCTTCTTGATTATTGCCTGCTGAGCTGCGTGATTCCTGCTTGCTCAGCTCCAGGATTATTGCCTGCTGAGCTGCGTGATTCGTGCCTGCTCAGCTCCTTGATTACTGTCTGCTGAGCTGCGTGATTCCTGCCTGCTCAGCTCCAGGAGTATTGTCTGCTGGGCTGCAAGATTCGTGTCTGCTCAGTCACGGGTGTCAAGCCTGCTGAGTCCCGTGTTTAGAGTCTGCTTAGCCACTTAATGGCAGTCTGCTCAGCTCCTTGATTTTTGCCAGCTGAGCTGCGAGATTCGTGCCTGCTCAGCTCCTTGATCTTTGCCTGCTGAGCTGTGTGATTCCTGCCTGCTCAGCTCCATGAGTATTGCCTGCTGAGCTGCATGATTGGTGTCTGCTGAGCTGCACCATTTGTGTCTGCTGAGCTGCACCATTGGTGTCTGCTGAGCTGCCCAAATTGTGTCTGCTCAGTCACGGGTGTAGAGCCTGCTGCGTCACGTGTTTAGAGTCTGCTTAACCACTTCATTACAGTTTGCTCAGCTCCTTGACGATTTCCTGCTCCTCTCCGTGATTAGTGCCCTCTTAGCCAAGTGATTAGTGCCTGCTCAGCTCTTTGATTATTGCCTCCTGAAGCACGTGATCAGTGCATGATAGCCACGTGATCAGCGCCTCTCAGTCACGTGATCAGCGCCCCTCAGTCACGTGATCAGCGCCTCTCAGTCACGTGATCAGTGCCTCTCAGTCACGTGATCAGTGCATGCTCAGTCACGTGATCAGTGCCTCTCAGTCACGTGATCAGTGCCTCTCAGTCACGTGATCAGTGCATGCTCAGTCACGTGATCAGTGCATGCTCAGCCACGTGATCAGGGCCTGCTCAGTCACGTGATCAGGGTCTGCTGAATCAAGGGATTAGCGCTTGCTCAGCTGCATGCTTAATCCCTGCTCAGCTGCGTGACTCGTGCCTGATCAGCTGTGTGATTAGTCCCTGCTCAGCTGCGTGATTAGTGCCTGCTCAAGACCGGGTTAGGAGCCGGCTGAGTGACGTGATTAGAGTCTGCTTAGCCACTTCATTACAGTCTGCTCAGCTCCATGATTATTGCCTGCTAAGCTGCGTGATTCCTGCCTGCTCTGCTTCTTGATTATTGCCTGCTGAGCTGCGTGATTCCTGCTTGCTCAGCTCCAGGATTATTGCCTGCTGAGCTGCGTGATTCGTGCCTGCTCAGCTCCTTGATTACTGTCTGCTGAGCTGCGTGATTCCTGCCTGCTCAGCTCCAGGAGTATTGTCTGCTGGGCTGCAAGATTCGTGTCTGCTCAGTCACGGGTGTCAAGCCTGCTGAGTCCCGTGTTTAGAGTCTGCTTAGCCACTTAATGGCAGTCTGCTCAGCTCCTTGAATTTTGCCAGCTGAGCTGCGAGATTCATGCCTGCTCAGCTCCTTGATCTTTGCCTGCTGAGCTGTGTGATTCCTGCCTGCTCAGCTCCATGAGTATTGCCTGCTGAGCTGCATGATTGGTGTCTGCTGAGCTGCACCATTTGTGTCTGCTGAGCTGCACCATTGGTGTCTGCTGAGCTGCCCAAATTGTGTCTGCTCAGTCACGGGTGTAGAGCCTGCTGCGTCACGTGTTTAGAGTCTGCTTAACCACTTCATTACAGTTTGCTCAGCTCCTTGACGATTTCCTGCTCCTCTCCGTGATTAGTGCCCTCTTAGCCAAGTGATTAGTGCCTGCTCAGCTCTTTGATTATTGCCTCCTGAAGCACGTGATCAGTGCATGATAGCCACGTGATCAGCGCCTCTCAGTCACGTGATCAGCGCCCCTCAGTCACGTGATCAGCGCCTCTCAGTCACGTGATCAGCGCCTCTCAGTCACGTGATCAGTGCATGCTCAGTCACGTGATCAGTGCCTCTCAGTCACGTGATCAGTGCATGCTCAGTCACGTGATCAGTGCATGCTCAGCCACGTGATCAGGGCCTGCTCAGTCACGTGATCAGGGTCTGCTGAATCAAGGGATTAGCGCTTGCTCAGCTGCATGCTTAATCCCTGCTCAGCTGCGTGACTCGTGCCTGATCAGCTGTGTGATTAGTCCCTGCTCAGCTGCGTGATTAGTGCCTGCTCAAGACCGGGTTAGGAGCCGGCTGAGTGACGTGATTAGAGTCTGCTTAGCCACTTCATTACAGTCTGCTCAGCTCCATGATTATTGCCTGCTAAGCTGCGTGATTCCTGCCTGCTCAGCTTCTTGATTATTGCCTGCTGAGCTGCGTGATTCCTGCTTGCTCAGCTCCATATTTATTGCCTGCTGAGCTGCGTGATTCCTGCCTGCTCAGCTTCTTGATTATTGCATGCTGAGCTGCGTGATTCCTGTTTGCTCAGCTCCATGATTATTGCCTGCTGAGCTGCGTGATTCCTGCTTGCTCAGCTCCATGATTTTTGCTTGCTGAGCTGCATAATAAGTGCCTGCTCAGTCCCCAGAGAGGAGCCGGCTGAATCACGTGATTAGAGTCTGCTTATCCAGTTCATTACAGCCTTCAGCTCCAATTATTATTGCCTGCTAAGTTGCGTGATTCCTGCCTGCTCAGGTCCGTGAGTATTGCCTGCTGAGTTGCGTGATTCCTGCCAGCTCAGCTCCATGATTATTGCCTGCTGAGCTGCGCGATTCCTGACTGCTAGCTTCTTGATTATTGGCTGCTGAGCTGCCTGATTCCTGCCTGCTCTGCTTCTTGATTATTGCCTGCTGAGCTGCGTGATTCCTGCTTGCTCAGCTCCAGGATTATTGCCTGCTGAGCTGCGTGATTCGTGCCTGCTCAGCTCCTTGATTACTGTCTGCTGAGCTGCGTGATTCCTGCCTGCTCAGCTCCAGGAGTATTGTCTGCTGGGCTGCAAGATTCGTGTCTGCTCAGTCACGGGTGTCAAGCCTGCTGAGTCCCGTGTTTAGAGTCTGCTTAGCCACTTAATGGCAGTCTGCTCAGCTCCTTGATTTTTGCCAGCTGAGCTGCGAGATTCGTGCCTGCTCAGCTCCTTGATCTTTGCCTGCTGAGCTGTGTGATTCCTGCCTGCTCAGCTCCATGAGTATTGCCTGCTGAGCTGCATGATTGGTGTCTGCTGAGCTGCACCATTTGTGTCTGCTGAGCTGCACCATTGGTGTCTGCTGAGCTGCCCAAATTGTGTCTGCTCAGTCACGGGTGTAGAGCCTGCTGCGTCACGTGTTTAGAGTCTGCTTAACCACTTCATTACAGTTTGCTCAGCTCCTTGACGATTTCCTGCTCCTCTCCGTGATTAGTGCCCTCTTAGCCAAGTGATTAGTGCCTGCTCAGCTCTTTGATTATTGCCTCCTGAAGCACGTGATCAGTGCATGATAGCCACGTGATCAGCGCCTCTCAGTCACGTGATCAGCGCCCCTCAGTCACGTGATCAGCGCCTCTCAGTCACGTGATCAGTGCCTCTCAGTCACGTGATCAGTGCATGCTCAGTCACGTGATCAGTGCCTCTCAGTCACGTGATCAGTGCCTCTCAGTCACGTGATCAGTGCATGCTCAGTCACGTGATCAGTGCATGCTCAGCCACGTGATCAGGGCCTGCTCAGTCACGTGATCAGGGTCTGCTGAATCAAGGGATTAGCGCTTGCTCAGCTGCATGCTTAATCCCTGCTCAGCTGCGTGACTCGTGCCTGATCAGCTGTGTGATTAGTCCCTGCTCAGCTGCGTGATTAGTGCCTGCTCAAGACCGGGTTAGGAGCCGGCTGAGTGACGTGATTAGAGTCTGCTTAGCCACTTCATTACAGTCTGCTCAGCTCCATGATTATTGCCTGCTAAGCTGCGTGATTCCTGCCTGCTCAGCTTCTTGATTATTGCCTGCTGAGCTGCGTGATTCCTGCTTGCTCAGCTCCATATTTATTGCCTGCTGAGCTGCGTGATTCCTGCCTGCTCAGCTTCTTGATTATTGCATGCTGAGCTGCGTGATTCCTGTTTGCTCAGCTCCATGATTATTGCCTGCTGAGCTGCGTGATTCCTGCTTGCTCAGCTCCATGATTTTTGCTTGCTGAGCTGCATAATAAGTGCCTGCTCAGTCCCCAGAGAGGAGCCGGCTGAATCACGTGATTAGAGTCTGCTTATCCAGTTCATTACAGCCTTCAGCTCCAATTATTATTGCCTGCTAAGTTGCGTGATTCCTGCCTGCTCAGGTCCGTGAGTATTGCCTGCTGAGTTGCGTGATTCCTGCCAGCTCAGCTCCATGATTATTGCCTGCTGAGCTGCGCGATTCCTGACTGCTAGCTTCTTGATTATTGGCTGCTGAGCTGCCTGATTCCTGCCTGCTCTGCTTCTTGATTATTGCCTGCTGAGCTGCGTGATTCCTGCTTGCTCAGCTCCAGGATTATTGCCTGCTGAGCTGCGTGATTCGTGCCTGCTCAGCTCCTTGATTACTGTCTGCTGAGCTGCGTGATTCCTGCCTGCTCAGCTCCAGGAGTATTGTCTGCTGGGCTGCAAGATTCGTGTCTGCTCAGTCACGGGTGTCAAGCCTGCTGAGTCACGTGTTTAGAGTCTGCTTAGCCACTTAATGGCAGTCTGCTCAGCTCCTTGATTTTTGCCAGCTGAGCTGCGAGATTCGTGCCTGCTCAGCTCCTTGATCTTTGCCTGCTGAGCTGTGTGATTCCTGCCTGCTCAGCTCCATGAGTATTGCCTGCTGAGCTGCATGATTGGTGTCTGCTGAGCTGCACCATTTGTGTCTGCTGAGCTGCACCATTGGTGTCTGCTGAGCTGCCCAAATTGTGTCTGCTCAGTCACGGGTGTAGAGCCTGCTGCGTCACGTGTTTAGAGTCTGCTTAACCACTTCATTACAGTTTGCTCAGCTCCTTGACGATTTCCTGCTCCTCTCCGTGATTAGTGCCCTCTTAGCCAAGTGATTAGTGCCTGCTCAGCTCTTTGATTATTGCCTCCTGAAGCACGTGATCAGTGCATGATAGCCACGTGATCAGCGCCTCTCAGTCACGTGATCAGCGCCCCTCAGTCACGTGATCAGCGCCTCTCAGTCACGTGATCAGTGCCTCTCAGTCACGTGATCAGTGCATGCTCAGTCACGTGATCAGTGCCTCTCAGTCACGTGATCAGTGCCTCTCAGTCACGTGATCAGTGCATGCTCAGTCACGTGATCAGTGCATGCTCAGCCACGTGATCAGGGCCTGCTCAGTCACGTGATCAGGGTCTGCTGAATCAAGGGATTAGCGCTTGCTCAGCTGCATGCTTAATCCCTGCTCAGCTGCGTGACTCGTGCCTGATCAGCTGTGTGATTAGTCCCTGCTCAGCTGCGTGATTAGTGCCTGCTCAAGACCGGGTTAGGAGCCGGCTGAGTGACGTGATTAGAGTCTGCTTAGCCACTTCATTACAGTCTGCTCAGCTCCATGATTATTGCCTGCTAAGCTGCGTGATTCCTGCCTGCTCAGCTTCTTGATTATTGCCTGCTGAGCTGCGTGATTCCTGCTTGCTCAGCTCCATATTTATTGCCTGCTGAGCTGCGTGATTCCTGCCTGCTCAGCTTCTTGATTATTGCATGCTGAGCTGCGTGATTCCTGTTTGCTCAGCTCCATGATTATTGCCTGCTGAGCTGCGTGATTCCTGCTTGCTCAGCTCCATGATTTTTGCTTGCTGAGCTGCATAATAAGTGCCTGCTCAGTCCCCAGAGAGGAGCCGGCTGAATCACGTGATTAGAGTCTGCTTATCCAGTTCATTACAGCCTTCAGCTCCAATTATTATTGCCTGCTAAGTTGCGTGATTCCTGCCTGCTCAGGTCCGTGAGTATTGCCTGCTGAGTTGCGTGATTCCTGCCAGCTCAGCTCCATGATTATTGCCTGCTGAGCTGCGCGATTCCTGACTGCTAGCTTCTTGATTATTGGCTGCTGAGCTGCCTGATTCCTGCCTGCTCTGCTTCTTGATTATTGCCTGCTGAGCTGCGTGATTCCTGCTTGCTCAGCTCCAGGATTATTGCCTGCTGAGCTGCGTGATTCGTGCCTGCTCAGCTCCTTGATTACTGTCTGCTGAGCTGCGTGATTCCTGCCTGCTCAGCTCCAGGAGTATTGTCTGCTGGGCTGCAAGATTCGTGTCTGCTCAGTCACGGGTGTCAAGCCTGCTGAGTCACGTGTTTAGAGTCTGCTTAGCCACTTAATGGCAGTCTGCTCAGCTCCTTGATTTTTGCCAGCTGAGCTGCGAGATTCGTGCCTGCTCAGCTCCTTGATCTTTGCC
The DNA here is from genome assembly GCF_003369695.1 of Bos indicus x Bos taurus. Taxonomy (NCBI): domain Eukaryota; kingdom Metazoa; phylum Chordata; class Mammalia; order Artiodactyla; family Bovidae; genus Bos; species Bos indicus x Bos taurus. The sequence goes on from NW_020868026.1 coordinate 24,664, forward strand.
TGCTGAGCTGTGTGATTCCTGCCTGCTCAGCTCCATGAGTATTGCCTGCTGAGCTGCATGATTGGTGTCTGCTGAGCTGCACCATTTGTGTCTGCTGAGCTGCACCATTGGTGTCTGCTGAGCTGCCCAAATTGTGTCTGCTCAGTCACGGGTGTAGAGCCTGCTGCGTCACGTGTTTAGAGTCTGCTTAACCACTTCATTACAGTTTGCTCAGCTCCTTGACGATTTCCTGCTCCTCTCCGTGATTAGTGCCCTCTTAGCCAAGTGATTAGTGCCTGCTCAGCTCTTTGATTATTGCCTCCTGAAGCACGTGATCAGTGCATGATAGCCACGTGATCAGCGCCTCTCAGTCACGTGATCAGCGCCCCTCAGTCACGTGATCAGCGCCTCTCAGTCACGTGATCAGTGCCTCTCAGTCACGTGATCAGTGCATGCTCAGTCACGTGATCAGTGCCTCTCAGTCACGTGATCAGTGCCTCTCAGTCACGTGATCAGTGCATGCTCAGTCACGTGATCAGTGCATGCTCAGCCACGTGATCAGGGCCTGCTCAGTCACGTGATCAGGGTCTGCTGAATCAAGGGATTAGCGCTTGCTCAGCTGCATGCTTAATCCCTGCTCAGCTGCGTGACTCGTGCCTGATCAGCTGTGTGATTAGTCCCTGCTCAGCTGCGTGATTAGTGCCTGCTCAAGACCGGGTTAGGAGCCGGCTGAGTGACGTGATTAGAGTCTGCTTAGCCACTTCATTACAGTCTGCTCAGCTCCATGATTATTGCCTGCTAAGCTGCGTGATTCCTGCCTGCTCAGCTTCTTGATTATTGCCTGCTGAGCTGCGTGATTCCTGCTTGCTCAGCTCCATATTTATTGCCTGCTGAGCTGCGTGATTCCTGCCTGCTCAGCTTCTTGATTATTGCATGCTGAGCTGCGTGATTCCTGTTTGCTCAGCTCCATGATTATTGCCTGCTGAGCTGCGTGATTCCTGCTTGCTCAGCTCCATGATTTTTGCTTGCTGAGCTGCATAATAAGTGCCTGCTCAGTCCCCAGAGAGGAGCCGGCTGAATCACGTGATTAGAGTCTGCTTATCCAGTTCATTACAGCCTTCAGCTCCAATTATTATTGCCTGCTAAGTTGCGTGATTCCTGCCTGCTCAGGTCCGTGAGTATTGCCTGCTGAGTTGCGTGATTCCTGCCAGCTCAGCTCCATGATTATTGCCTGCTGAGCTGCGCGATTCCTGACTGCTAGCTTCTTGATTATTGGCTGCTGAGCTGCCTGATTCCTGCCTGCTCTGCTTCTTGATTATTGCCTGCTGAGCTGCGTGATTCCTGCTTGCTCAGCTCCAGGATTATTGCCTGCTGAGCTGCGTGATTCGTGCCTGCTCAGCTCCTTGATTACTGTCTGCTGAGCTGCGTGATTCCTGCCTGCTCAGCTCCAGGAGTATTGTCTGCTGGGCTGCAAGATTCGTGTCTGCTCAGTCACGGGTGTCAAGCCTGCTGAGTCACGTGTTTAGAGTCTGCTTAGCCACTTAATGGCAGTCTGCTCAGCTCCTTGATTTTTGCCAGCTGAGCTGCGAGATTCGTGCCTGCTCAGCTCCTTGATCTTTGCCTGCTGAGCTGTGTGATTCCTGCCTGCTCAGCTCCATGAGTATTGCCTGCTGAGCTGCATGATTGGTGTCTGCTGAGCTGCACCATTTGTGTCTGCTGAGCTGCACCATTGGTGTCTGCTGAGCTGCCCAAATTGTGTCTGCTCAGTCACGGGTGTAGAGCCTGCTGCGTCACGTGTTTAGAGTCTGCTTAACCACTTCATTACAGTTTGCTCAGCTCCTTGACGATTTCCTGCTCCTCTCCGTGATTAGTGCCCTCTTAGCCAAGTGATTAGTGCCTGCTCAGCTCTTTGATTATTGCCTCCTGAAGCACGTGATCAGTGCATGATAGCCACGTGATCAGCGCCTCTCAGTCACGTGATCAGCGCCCCTCAGTCACGTGATCAGCGCCTCTCAGTCACGTGATCAGTGCCTCTCAGTCACGTGATCAGTGCATGCTCAGTCACGTGATCAGTGCCTCTCAGTCACGTGATCAGTGCCTCTCAGTCACGTGATCAGTGCATGCTCAGTCACGTGATCAGTGCATGCTCAGCCACGTGATCAGGGCCTGCTCAGTCACGTGATCAGGGTCTGCTGAATCAAGGGATTAGCGCTTGCTCAGCTGCATGCTTAATCCCTGCTCAGCTGCGTGACTCGTGCCTGATCAGCTGTGTGATTAGTCCCTGCTCAGCTGCGTGATTAGTGCCTGCTCAAGACCGGGTTAGGAGCCGGCTGAGTGACGTGATTAGAGTCTGCTTAGCCACTTCATTACAGTCTGCTCAGCTCCATGATTATTGCCTGCTAAGCTGCGTGATTCCTGCCTGCTCAGCTTCTTGATGATTGCCTGCTGAGCTGCGTGATTCCTGCTTGCTCAGCTCCATATTTATTGCCTGCTGAGCTGCGTGATTCCTGCCTGCTCAGCTTCTTGATTATTGCATGCTGAGCTGCGTGATTCCTGTTTGCTCAGCTCCATGATTATTGCCTGCTGAGCTGCGTGATTCCTGCTTGCTCAGCTCCATGATTTTTGCTTGCTGAGCTGCATAATAAGTGCCTGCTCAGTCCCCAGAGAGGAGCCGGCTGAATCACGTGATTAGAGTCTGCTTATCCAGTTCATTACAGCCTTCAGCTCCAATTATTATTGCCTGCTAAGTTGCGTGATTCCTGCCTGCTCAGGTCCGTGAGTATTGCCTGCTGAGTTGCGTGATTCCTGCCAGCTCAGCTCCATGATTATTGCCTGCTGAGCTGCGCGATTCCTGACTGCTAGCTTCTTGATTATTGGCTGCTGAGCTGCCTGATTCCTGCCTGCTCTGCTTCTTGATTATTGCCTGCTGAGCTGCGTGATTCCTGCTTGCTCAGCTCCAGGATTATTGCCTGCTGAGCTGCGTGATTCGTGCCTGCTCAGCTCCTTGATTACTGTCTGCTGAGCTGCGTGATTCCTGCCTGCTCAGCTCCAGGAGTATTGTCTGCTGGGCTGCAAGATTCGTGTCTGCTCAGTCACGGGTGTCAAGCCTGCTGAGTCACGTGTTTAGAGTCTGCTTAGCCACTTAATGGCAGTCTGCTCAGCTCCTTGATTTTTGCCAGCTGAGCTGCGAGATTCGTGCCTGCTCAGCTCCTTGATCTTTGCCTGCTGAGCTGTGTGATTCCTGCCTGCTCAGCTCCATGAGTATTGCCTGCTGAGCTGCATGATTGGTGTCTGCTGAGCTGCACCATTTGTGTCTGCTGAGCTGCACCATTGGTGTCTGCTGAGCTGCCCAAATTGTGTCTGCTCAGTCACGGGTGTAGAGCCTGCTGCGTCACGTGTTTAGAGTCTGCTTAACCACTTCATTACAGTTTGCTCAGCTCCTTGACGATTTCCTGCTCCTCTCCGTGATTAGTGCCCTCTTAGCCAAGTGATTAGTGCCTGCTCAGCTCTTTGATTATTGCCTCCTGAAGCACGTGATCAGTGCATGATAGCCACGTGATCAGCGCCTCTCAGTCACGTGATCAGCGCCCCTCAGTCACGTGATCAGCGCCTCTCAGTCACGTGATCAGTGCCTCTCAGTCACGTGATCAGTGCATGCTCAGTCACGTGATCAGTGCCTCTCAGTCACGTGATCAGTGCCTCTCAGTCACGTGATCAGTGCATGCTCAGTCACGTGATCAGTGCATGCTCAGCCACGTGATCAGGGCCTGCTCAGTCACGTGATCAGGGTCTGCTGAATCAAGGGATTAGCGCTTGCTCAGCTGCATGCTTAATCCCTGCTCAGCTGCGTGACTCGTGCCTGATCAGCTGTGTGATTAGTCCCTGCTCAGCTGCGTGATTAGTGCCTGCTCAAGACCGGGTTAGGAGCCGGCTGAGTGACGTGATTAGAGTCTGCTTAGCCACTTCATTACAGTCTGCTCAGCTCCATGATTATTGCCTGCTAAGCTGCGTGATTCCTGCCTGCTCAGCTTCTTGATTATTGCCTGCTGAGCTGCGTGATTCCTGCTTGCTCAGCTCCATATTTATTGCCTGCTGAGCTGCGTGATTCCTGCCTGCTCAGCTTCTTGATTATTGCATGCTGAGCTGCGTGATTCCTGTTTGCTCAGCTCCATGATTATTGCCTGCTGAGCTGCGTGATTCCTGCTTGCTCAGCTCCATGATTTTTGCTTGCTGAGCTGCATAATAAGTGCCTGCTCAGTCCCCAGAGAGGAGCCGGCTGAATCACGTGATTAGAGTCTGCTTATCCAGTTCATTACAGCCTTCAGCTCCAATTATTATTGCCTGCTAAGTTGCGTGATTCCTGCCTGCTCAGGTCCGTGAGTATTGCCTGCTGAGTTGCGTGATTCCTGCCAGCTCAGCTCCATGATTATTGCCTGCTGAGCTGCGCGATTCCTGACTGCTAGCTTCTTGATTATTGGCTGCTGAGCTGCCTGATTCCTGCCTGCTCTGCTTCTTGATTATTGCCTGCTGAGCTGCGTGATTCCTGCTTGCTCAGCTCCAGGATTATTGCCTGCTGAGCTGCGTGATTCGTGCCTGCTCAGCTCCTTGATTACTGTCTGCTGAGCTGCGTGATTCCTGCCTGCTCAGCTCCAGGAGTATTGTCTGCTGGGCTGCAAGATTCGTGTCTGCTCAGTCACGGGTGTCAAGCCTGCTGAGTCACGTGTTTAGAGTCTGCTTAGCCACTTAATGGCAGTCTGCTCAGCTCCTTGATTTTTGCCAGCTGAGCTGCGAGATTCGTGCCTGCTCAGCTCCTTGATCTTTGCCTGCTGAGCTGTGTGATTCCTGCCTGCTCAGCTCCATGAGTATTGCCTGCTGAGCTGCATGATTGGTGTCTGCTGAGCTGCACCATTTGTGTCTGCTGAGCTGCACCATTGGTGTCTGCTGAGCTGCCCAAATTGTGTCTGCTCAGTCACGGGTGTAGAGCCTGCTGCGTCACGTGTTTAGAGTCTGCTTAACCACTTCATTACAGTTTGCTCAGCTCCTTGACGATTTCCTGCTCCTCTCCGTGATTAGTGCCCTCTTAGCCAAGTGATTAGTGCCTGCTCAGCTCTTTGATTATTGCCTCCTGAAGCACGTGATCAGTGCATGATAGCCACGTGATCAGCGCCTCTCAGTCACGTGATCAGCGCCCCTCAGTCACGTGATCAGCGCCTCTCAGTCACGTGATCAGTGCCTCTCAGTCACGTGATCAGTGCATGCTCAGTCACGTGATCAGTGCCTCTCAGTCACGTGATCAGTGCCTCTCAGTCACGTGATCAGTGCATGCTCAGTCACGTGATCAGTGCATGCTCAGCCACGTGATCAGGGCCTGCTCAGTCACGTGATCAGGGTCTGCTGAATCAAGGGATTAGCGCTTGCTCAGCTGCATGCTTAATCCCTGCTCAGCTGCGTGACTCGTGCCTGATCAGCTGTGTGATTAGTCCCTGCTCAGCTGCGTGATTAGTGCCTGCTCAAGACCGGGTTAGGAGCCGGCTGAGTGACGTGATTAGAGTCTGCTTAGCCACTTCATTACAGTCTGCTCAGCTCCATGATTATTGCCTGCTAAGCTGCGTGATTCCTGCCTGCTCAGCTTCTTGATTATTGCCTGCTGAGCTGCGTGATTCCTGCTTGCTCAGCTCCATATTTATTGCCTGCTGAGCTGCGTGATTCCTGCCTGCTCAGCTTCTTGATTATTGCATGCTGAGCTGCGTGATTCCTGTTTGCTCAGCTCCATGATTATTGCCTGCTGAGCTGCGTGATTCCTGCTTGCTCAGCTCCATGATTTTTGCTTGCTGAGCTGCATAATAAGTGCCTGCTCAGTCCCCAGAGAGGAGCCGGCTGAATCACGTGATTAGAGTCTGCTTATCCAGTTCATTACAGCCTTCAGCTCCAATTATTATTGCCTGCTAAGTTGCGTGATTCCTGCCTGCTCAGGTCCGTGAGTATTGCCTGCTGAGTTGCGTGATTCCTGCCAGCTCAGCTCCATGATTATTGCCTGCTGAGCTGCGCGATTCCTGACTGCTAGCTTCTTGATTATTGGCTGCTGAGCTGCCTGATTCCTGCCTGCTCTGCTTCTTGATTATTGCCTGCTGAGCTGCGTGATTCCTGCTTGCTCAGCTCCAGGATTATTGCCTGCTGAGCTGCGTGATTCGTGCCTGCTCAGCTCCTTGATTACTGTCTGCTGAGCTGCGTGATTCCTGCCTGCTCAGCTCCAGGAGTATTGTCTGCTGGGCTGCAAGATTCGTGTCTGCTCAGTCACGGGTGTCAAGCCTGCTGAGTCACGTGTTTAGAGTCTGCTTAGCCACTTAATGGCAGTCTGCTCAGCTCCTTGATTTTTGCCAGCTGAGCTGCGAGATTCGTGCCTGCTCAGCTCCTTGATCTTTGCCTGCTGAGCTGTGTGATTCCTGCCTGCTCAGCTCCATGAGTATTGCCTGCTGAGCTGCATGATTGGTGTCTGCTGAGCTGCACCATTTGTGTCTGCTGAGCTGCACCATTGGTGTCTGCTGAGCTGCCCAAATTGTGTCTGCTCAGTCACGGGTGTAGAGCCTGCTGCGTCACGTGTTTAGAGTCTGCTTAACCACTTCATTACAGTTTGCTCAGCTCCTTGACGATTTCCTGCTCCTCTCCGTGATTAGTGCCCTCTTAGCCAAGTGATTAGTGCCTGCTCAGCTCTTTGATTATTGCCTCCTGAAGCACGTGATCAGTGCATGATAGCCACGTGATCAGCGCCTCTCAGTCACGTGATCAGCGCCCCTCAGTCACGTGATCAGCGCCTCTCAGTCACGTGATCAGTGCCTCTCAGTCACGTGATCAGTGCATGCTCAGTCACGTGATCAGTGCCTCTCAGTCACGTGATCAGTGCCTCTCAGTCACGTGATCAGTGCATGCTCAGTCACGTGATCAGTGCATGCTCAGCCACGTGATCAGGGCCTGCTCAGTCACGTGATCAGGGTCTGCTGAATCAAGGGATTAGCGCTTGCTCAGCTGCATGCTTAATCCCTGCTCAGCTGCGTGACTCGTGCCTGATCAGCTGTGTGATTAGTCCCTGCTCAGCTGCGTGATTAGTGCCTGCTCAAGACCGGGTTAGGAGCCGGCTGAGTGACGTGATTAGAGTCTGCTTAGCCACTTCATTACAGTCTGCTCAGCTCCATGATTATTGCCTGCTAAGCTGCGTGATTCCTGCCTGCTCAGCTTCTTGATTATTGCCTGCTGAGCTGCGTGATTCCTGCTTGCTCAGCTCCATATTTATTGCCTGCTGAGCTGCGTGATTCCTGCCTGCTCAGCTTCTTGATTATTGCATGCTGAGCTGCGTGATTCCTGTTTGCTCAGCTCCATGATTATTGCCTGCTGAGCTGCGTGATTCCTGCTTGCTCAGCTCCATGATTTTTGCTTGCTGAGCTGCATAATAAGTGCCTGCTCAGTCCCCAGAGAGGAGCCGGCTGAATCACGTGATTAGAGTCTGCTTATCCAGTTCATTACAGCCTTCAGCTCCAATTATTATTGCCTGCTAAGTTGCGTGATTCCTGCCTGCTCAGGTCCGTGAGTATTGCCTGCTGAGTTGCGTGATTCCTGCCAGCTCAGCTCCATGATTATTGCCTGCTGAGCTGCGCGATTCCTGACTGCTAGCTTCTTGATTATTGGCTGCTGAGCTGCCTGATTCCTGCCTGCTCTGCTTCTTGATTATTGCCTGCTGAGCTGCGTGATTCCTGCTTGCTCAGCTCCAGGATTATTGCCTGCTGAGCTGCGTGATTCGTGCCTGCTCAGCTCCTTGATTACTGTCTGCTGAGCTGCGTGATTCCTGCCTGCTCAGCTCCAGGAGTATTGTCTGCTGGGCTGCAAGATTCGTGTCTGCTCAGTCACGGGTGTCAAGCCTGCTGAGTCACGTGTTTAGAGTCTGCTTAGCCACTTAATGGCAGTCTGCTCAGCTCCTTGATTTTTGCCAGCTGAGCTGCGAGATTCGTGCCTGCTCAGCTCCTTGATCTTTGCCTGCTGAGCTGTGTGATTCCTGCCTGCTCAGCTCCATGAGTATTGCCTGCTGAGCTGCATGATTGGTGTCTGCTGAGCTGCACCATTTGTGTCTGCTGAGCTGCACCATTGGTGTCTGCTGAGCTGCCCAAATTGTGTCTGCTCAGTCACGGGTGTAGAGCCTGCTGCGTCACGTGTTTAGAGTCTGCTTAACCACTTCATTACAGTTTGCTCAGCTCCTTGACGATTTCCTGCTCCTCTCCGTGATTAGTGCCCTCTTAGCCAAGTGATTAGTGCCTGCTCAGCTCTTTGATTATTGCCTCCTGAAGCACGTGATCAGTGCATGATAGCCACGTGATCAGCGCCTCTCAGTCACGTGATCAGCGCCCCTCAGTCACGTGATCAGCGCCTCTCAGTCACGTGATCAGTGCCTCTCAGTCACGTGATCAGTGCATGCTCAGTCACGTGATCAGTGCCTCTCAGTCACGTGATCAGTGCCTCTCAGTCACGTGATCAGTGCATGCTCAGTCACGTGATCAGTGCATGCTCAGCCACGTGATCAGGGCCTGCTCAGTCACGTGATCAGGGTCTGCTGAATCAAGGGATTAGCGCTTGCTCAGCTGCATGCTTAATCCCTGCTCAGCTGCGTGACTCGTGCCTGATCAGCTGTGTGATTAGTCCCTGCTCAGCTGCGTGATTAGTGCCTGCTCAAGACCGGGTTAGGAGCCGGCTGAGTGACGTGATTAGAGTCTGCTTAGCCACTTCATTACAGTCTGCTCAGCTCCATGATTATTGCCTGCTAAGCTGCGTGATTCCTGCCTGCTCAGCTTCTTGATTATTGCCTGCTGAGCTGCGTGATTCCTGCTTGCTCAGCTCCATATTTATTGCCTGCTGAGCTGCGTGATTCCTGCCTGCTCAGCTTCTTGATTATTGCATGCTGAGCTGCGTGATTCCTGTTTGCTCAGCTCCATGATTATTGCCTGCTGAGCTGCGTGATTCCTGCTTGCTCAGCTCCATGATTTTTGCTTGCTGAGCTGCATAATAAGTGCCTGCTCAGTCCCCAGAGAGGAGCCGGCTGAATCACGTGATTAGAGTCTGCTTATCCAGTTCATTACAGCCTTCAGCTCCAATTATTATTGCCTGCTAAGTTGCGTGATTCCTGCCTGCTCAGGTCCGTGAGTATTGCCTGCTGAGTTGCGTGATTCCTGCCAGCTCAGCTCCATGATTATTGCCTGCTGAGCTGCGCGATTCCTGACTGCTAGCTTCTTGATTATTGGCTGCTGAGCTGCCTGATTCCTGCCTGCTCTGCTTCTTGATTATTGCCTGCTGAGCTGCGTGATTCCTGCTTGCTCAGCTCCAGGATTATTGCCTGCTGAGCTGCGTGATTCGTGCCTGCTCAGCTCCTTGATTACTGTCTGCTGAGCTGCGTGATTCCTGCCTGCTCAGCTCCAGGAGTATTGTCTGCTGGGCTGCAAGATTCGTGTCTGCTCAGTCACGGGTGTCAAGCCTGCTGAGTCACGTGTTTAGAGTCTGCTTAGCCACTTAATGGCAGTCTGCTCAGCTCCTTGATTTTTGCCAGCTGAGCTGCGAGATTCGTGCCTGCTCAGCTCCTTGATCTTTGCCTGCTGAGCTGTGTGATTCCTGCCTGCTCAGCTCCATGAGTATTGCCTGCTGAGCTGCATGATTGGTGTCTGCTGAGCTGCACCATTTGTGTCTGCTGAGCTGCACCATTGGTGTCTGCTGAGCTGCCCAAATTGTGTCTGCTCAGTCACGGGTGTAGAGCCTGCTGCGTCACGTGTTTAGAGTCTGCTTAACCACTTCATTACAGTTTGCTCAGCTCCTTGACGATTTCCTGCTCCTCTCCGTGATTAGTGCCCTCTTAGCCAAGTGATTAGTGCCTGCTCAGCTCTTTGATTATTGCCTCCTGAAGCACGTGATCAGTGCATGATAGCCACGTGATCAGCGCCTCTCAGTCACGTGATCAGCGCCCCTCAGTCACGTGATCAGCGCCTCTCAGTCACGTGATCAGTGCCTCTCAGTCACGTGATCAGTGCATGCTCAGTCACGTGATCAGTGCCTCTCAGTCACGTGATCAGTGCCTCTCAGTCACGTGATCAGTGCATGCTCAGTCACGTGATCAGTGCATGCTCAGCCACGTGATCAGGGCCTGCTCAGTCACGTGATCAGGGTCTGCTGAATCAAGGGATTAGCGCTTGCTCAGCTGCATGCTTAATCCCTGCTCAGCTGCGTGACTCGTGCCTGATCAGCTGTGTGATTAGTCCCTGCTCAGCTGCGTGATTAGTGCCTGCTCAAGACCGGGTTAGGAGCCGGCTGAGTGACGTGATTAGAGTCTGCTTAGCCACTTCATTACAGTCTGCTCAGCTCCATGATTATTGCCTGCTAAGCTGCGTGATTCCTGCCTGCTCAGCTTCTTGATTATTGCCTGCTGAGCTGCGTGATTCCTGCTTGCTCAGCTCCATATTTATTGCCTGCTGAGCTGCGTGATTCCTGCCTGCTCAGCTTCTTGATTATTGCATGCTGAGCTGCGTGATTCCTGTTTGCTCAGCTCCATGATTATTGCCTGCTGAGCTGCGTGATTCCTGCTTGCTCAGCTCCATGATTTTTGCTTGCTGAGCTGCATAATAAGTGCCTGCTCAGTCCCCAGAGAGGAGCCGGCTGAATCACGTGATTAGAGTCTGCTTATCCAGTTCATTACAGCCTTCAGCTCCAATTATTATTGCCTGCTAAGTTGCGTGATTCCTGCCTGCTCAGGTCCGTGAGTATTGCCTGCTGAGTTGCGTGATTCCTGCCAGCTCAGCTCCATGATTATTGCCTGCTGAGCTGCGCGATTCCTGACTGCTAGCTTCTTGATTATTGGCTGCTGAGCTGCCTGATTCCTGCCTGCTCTGCTTCTTGATTATTGCCTGCTGAGCTGCGTGATTCCTGCTTGCTCAGCTCCAGGATTATTGCCTGCTGAGCTGCGTGATTCGTGCCTGCTCAGCTCCTTGATTACTGTCTGCTGAGCTGCGTGATTCCTGCCTGCTCAGCTCCAGGAGTATTGTCTGCTGGGCTGCAAGATTCGTGTCTGCTCAGTCACGGGTGTCAAGCCTGCTGAGTCACGTGTTTAGAGTCTGCTTAGCCACTTAATGGCAGTCTGCTCAGCTCCTTGATTTTTGCCAGCTGAGCTGCGAGATTCGTGCCTGCTCAGCTCCTTGATCTTTGCCTGCTGAGCTGTGTGATTCCTGCCTGCTCAGCTCCATGAGTATTGCCTGCTGAGCTGCATGATTGGTGTCTGCTGAGCTGCACCATTTGTGTCTGCTGAGCTGCACCATTGGTGTCTGCTGAGCTGCCCAAATTGTGTCTGCTCAGTCACGGGTGTAGAGCCTGCTGCGTCACGTGTTTAGAGTCTGCTTAACCACTTCATTACAGTTTGCTCAGCTCCTTGACGATTTCCTGCTCCTCTCCGTGATTAGTGCCCTCTTAGCCAAGTGATTAGTGCCTGCTCAGCTCTTTGATTATTGCCTCCTGAAGCACGTGATCAGTGCATGATAGCCACGTGATCAGCGCCTCTCAGTCACGTGATCAGCGCCCCTCAGTCACGTGATCAGCGCCTCTCAGTCACGTGATCAGTGCCTCTCAGTCACGTGATCAGTGCATGCTCAGTCACGTGATCAGTGCCTCTCAGTCACGTGATCAGTGCCTCTCAGTCACGTGATCAGTGCATGCTCAGTCACGTGATCAGTGCATGCTCAGCCACGTGATCAGGGCCTGCTCAGTCACGTGATCAGGGTCTGCTGAATCAAGGGATTAGCGCTTGCTCAGCTGCATGCTTAATCCCTGCTCAGCTGCGTGACTCGTGCCTGATCAGCTGTGTGATTAGTCCCTGCTCAGCTGCGTGATTAGTGCCTGCTCAAGACCGGGTTAGGAGCCGGCTGAGTGACGTGATTAGAGTCTGCTTAGCCACTTCATTACAGTCTGCTCAGCTCCATGATTATTGCCTGCTAAGCTGCGTGATTCCTGCCTGCTCAGCTTCTTGATTATTGCCTGCTGAGCTGCGTGATTCCTGCTTGCTCAGCTCCATATTTATTGCCTGCTGAGCTGCGTGATTCCTGCCTGCTCAGCTTCTTGATTATTGCATGCTGAGCTGCGTGATTCCTGTTTGCTCAGCTCCATGATTATTGCCTGCTGAGCTGCGTGATTCCTGCTTGCTCAGCTCCATGATTTTTGCTTGCTGAGCTGCATAATAAGTGCCTGCTCAGTCCCCAGAGAGGAGCCGGCTGAATCACGTGATTAGAGTCTGCTTATCCAGTTCATTACAGCCTTCAGCTCCAATTATTATTGCCTGCTAAGTTGCGTGATTCCTGCCTGCTCAGGTCCGTGAGTATTGCCTGCTGAGTTGCGTGATTCCTGCCAGCTCAGCTCCATGATTATTGCCTGCTGAGCTGCGCGATTCCTGACTGCTAGCTTCTTGATTATTGGCTGCTGAGCTGCCTGATTCCTGCCTGCTCTGCTTCTTGATTATTGCCTGCTGAGCTGCGTGATTCCTGCTTGCTCAGCTCCAGGATTATTGCCTGCTGAGCTGCGTGATTCGTGCCTGCTCAGCTCCTTGATTACTGTCTGCTGAGCTGCGTGATTCCTGCCTGCTCAGCTCCAGGAGTATTGTCTGCTGGGCTGCAAGATTCGTGTCTGCTCAGTCACGGGTGTCAAGCCTGCTGAGTCACGTGTTTAGAGTCTGCTTAGCCACTTAATGGCAGTCTGCTCAGCTCCTTGATTTTTGCCAGCTGAGCTGCGAGATTCGTGCCTGCTCAGCTCCTTGATCTTTGCCTGCTGAGCTGTGTGATTCCTGCCTGCTCAGCTCCATGAGTATTGCCTGCTGAGCTGCATGATTGGTGTCTGCTGAGCTGCACCATTTGTGTCTGCTGAGCTGCACCATTGGTGTCTGCTGAGCTGCCCAAATTGTGTCTGCTCAGTCACGGGTGTAGAGCCTGCTGCGTCACGTGTTTAGAGTCTGCTTAACCACTTCATTACAGTTTGCTCAGCTCCTTGACGATTTCCTGCTCCTCTCCGTGATTAGTGCCCTCTTAGCCAAGTGATTAGTGCCTGCTCAGCTCTTTGATTATTGCCTCCTGAAGCACGTGATCAGTGCATGATAGCCACGTGATCAGCGCCTCTCAGTCACGTGATCAGCGCCCCTCAGTCACGTGATCAGCGCCTCTCAGTCACGTGATCAGTGCCTCTCAGTCACGTGATCAGTGCATGCTCAGTCACGTGATCAGTGCCTCTCAGTCACGTGATCAGTGCCTCTCAGTCACGTGATCAGTGCATGCTCAGTCACGTGATCAGTGCATGCTCAGCCACGTGATCAGGGCCTGCTCAGTCACGTGATCAGGGTCTGCTGAATCAAGGGATTAGCGCTTGCTCAGCTGCATGCTTAATCCCTGCTCAGCTGCGTGACTCGTGCCTGATCAGCTGTGTGATTAGTCCCTGCTCAGCTGCGTGATTAGTGCCTGCTCAAGACCGGGTTAGGAGCCGGCTGAGTGACGTGATTAGAGTCTGCTTAGCCACTTCATTACAGTCTGCTCAGCTCCATGATTATTGCCTGCTAAGCTGCGTGATTCCTGCCTGCTCAGCTTCTTGATTATTGCCTGCTGAGCTGCGTGATTCCTGCTTGCTCAGCTCCATATTTATTGCCTGCTGAGCTGCGTGATTCCTGCCTGCTCAGCTTCTTGATTATTGCATGCTGAGCTGCGTGATTCCTGTTTGCTCAGCTCCATGATTATTGCCTGCTGAGCTGCGTGATTCCTGCTTGCTCAGCTCCATGATTTTTGCTTGCTGAGCTGCATAATAAGTGCCTGCTCAGTCCCCAGAGAGGAGCCGGCTGAATCACGTGATTAGAGTCTGCTTATCCAGTTCATTACAGCCTTCAGCTCCAATTATTATTGCCTGCTAAGTTGCGTGATTCCTGCCTGCTCAGGTCCGTGAGTATTGCCTGCTGAGTTGCGTGATTCCTGCCAGCTCAGCTCCATGATTATTGCCTGCTGAGCTGCGCGATTCCTGACTGCTAGCTTCTTGATTATTGGCTGCTGAGCTGCCTGATTCCTGCCTGCTCTGCTTCTTGATTATTGCCTGCTGAGCTGCGTGATTCCTGCTTGCTCAGCTCCAGGATTATTGCCTGCTGAGCTGCGTGATTCGTGCCTGCTCAGCTCCTTGATTACTGTCTGCTGAGCTGCGTGATTCCTGCCTGCTCAGCTCCAGGAGTATTGTCTGCTGGGCTGCAAGATTCGTGTCTGCTCAGTCACGGGTGTCAAGCCTGCTGAGTCACGTGTTTAGAGTCTGCTTAGCCACTTAATGGCAGTCTGCTCAGCTCCTTGATTTTTGCCAGCTGAGCTGCGAGATTCGTGCCTGCTCAGCTCCTTGATCTTTGCCTGCTGAGCTGTGTGATTCCTGCCTGCTCAGCTCCATGAGTATTGCCTGCTGAGCTGCATGATTGGTGTCTGCTGAGCTGCACCATTTGTGTCTGCTGAGCTGCACCATTGGTGTCTGCTGAGCTGCCCAAATTGTGTCTGCTCAGTCACGGGTGTAGAGCCTGCTGCGTCACGTGTTTAGAGTCTGCTTAACCACTTCATTACAGTTTGCTCAGCTCCTTGACGATTTCCTGCTCCTCTCCGTGATTAGTGCCCTCTTAGCCAAGTGATTAGTGCCTGCTCAGCTCTTTGATTATTGCCTCCTGAAGCACGTGATCAGTGCATGATAGCCACGTGATCAGCGCCTCTCAGTCACGTGATCAGCGCCCCTCAGTCACGTGATCAGCGCCTCTCAGTCACGTGATCAGTGCCTCTCAGTCACGTGATCAGTGCATGCTCAGTCACGTGATCAGTGCCTCTCAGTCACGTGATCAGTGCCTCTCAGTCACGTGATCAGTGCATGCTCAGTCACGTGATCAGTGCATGCTCAGCCACGTGATCAGGGCCTGCTCAGTCACGTGATCAGGGTCTGCTGAATCAAGGGATTAGCGCTTGCTCAGCTGCATGCTTAATCCCTGCTCAGCTGCGTGACTCGTGCCTGATCAGCTGTGTGATTAGTCCCTGCTCAGCTGCGTGATTAGTGCCTGCTCAAGACCGGGTTAGGAGCCGGCTGAGTGACGTGATTAGAGTCTGCTTAGCCACTTCATTACAGTCTGCTCAGCTCCATGATTATTGCCTGCTAAGCTGCGTGATTCCTGCCTGCTCAGCTTCTTGATTATTGCCTGCTGAGCTGCGTGATTCCTGCTTGCTCAGCTCCATATTTATTGCCTGCTGAGCTGCGTGATTCCTGCCTGCTCAGCTTCTTGATTATTGCATGCTGAGCTGCGTGATTCCTGTTTGCTCAGCTCCATGATTATTGCCTGCTGAGCTGCGTGATTCCTGCTTGCTCAGCTCCATGATTTTTGCTTGCTGAGCTGCATAATAAGTGCCTGCTCAGTCCCCAGAGAGGAGCCGGCTGAATCACGTGATTAGAGTCTGCTTATCCAGTTCATTACAGCCTTCAGCTCCAATTATTATTGCCTGCTAAGTTGCGTGATTCCTGCCTGCTCAGGTCCGTGAGTATTGCCTGCTGAGTTGCGTGATTCCTGCCAGCTCAGCTCCATGATTATTGCCTGCTGAGCTGCGCGATTCCTGACTGCTAGCTTCTTGATTATTGGCTGCTGAGCTGCCTGATTCCTGCCTGCTCTGCTTCTTGATTATTGCCTGCTGAGCTGCGTGATTCCTGCTTGCTCAGCTCCAGGATTATTGCCTGCTGAGCTGCGTGATTCGTGCCTGCTCAGCTCCTTGATTACTGTCTGCTGAGCTGCGTGATTCCTGCCTGCTCAGCTCCAGGAGTATTGTCTGCTGGGCTGCAAGATTCGTGTCTGCTCAGTCACGGGTGTCAAGCCTGCTGAGTCACGTGTTTAGAGTCTGCTTAGCCACTTAATGGCAGTCTGCTCAGCTCCTTGATTTTTGCCAGCTGAGCTGCGAGATTCGTGCCTGCTCAGCTCCTTGATCTTTGCCTGCTGAGCTGTGTGATTCCTGCCTGCTCAGCTCCATGAGTATTGCCTGCTGAGCTGCATGATTGGTGTCTGCTGAGCTGCACCATTTGTGTCTGCTGAGCTGCACCATTGGTGTCTGCTGAGCTGCCCAAATTGTGTCTGCTCAGTCACGGGTGTAGAGCCTGCTGCGTCACGTGTTTAGAGTCTGCTTAACCACTTCATTACAGTTTGCTCAGCTCCTTGACGATTTCCTGCTCCTCTCCGTGATTAGTGCCCTCTTAGCCAAGTGATTAGTGCCTGCTCAGCTCTTTGATTATTGCCTCCTGAAGCACGTGATCAGTGCATGATAGCCACGTGATCAGCGCCTCTCAGTCACGTGATCAGCGCCCCTCAGTCACGTGATCAGCGCCTCTCAGTCACGTGATCAGTGCCTCTCAGTCACGTGATCAGTGCATGCTCAGTCACGTGATCAGTGCCTCTCAGTCACGTGATCAGTGCCTCTCAGTCACGTGATCAGTGCATGCTCAGTCACGTGATCAGTGCATGCTCAGCCACGTGATCAGGGCCTGCTCAGTCACGTGATCAGGGTCTGCTGAATCAAGGGATTAGCGCTTGCTCAGCTGCATGCTTAATCCCTGCTCAGCTGCGTGACTCGTGCCTGATCAGCTGTGTGATTAGTCCCTGCTCAGCTGCGTGATTAGTGCCTGCTCAAGACCGGGTTAGGAGCCGGCTGAGTGACGTGATTAGAGTCTGCTTAGCCACTTCATTACAGTCTGCTCAGCTCCATGATTATTGCCTGCTAAGCTGCGTGATTCCTGCCTGCTCAGCTTCTTGATTATTGCCTGCTGAGCTGCGTGATTCCTGCTTGCTCAGCTCCATATTTATTGCCTGCTGAGCTGCGTGATTCCTGCCTGCTCAGCTTCTTGATTATTGCATGCTGAGCTGCGTGATTCCTGTTTGCTCAGCTCCATGATTATTGCCTGCTGAGCTGCGTGATTCCTGCTTGCTCAGCTCCATGATTTTTGCTTGCTGAGCTGCATAATAAGTGCCTGCTCAGTCCCCAGAGAGGAGCCGGCTGAATCACGTGATTAGAGTCTGCTTATCCAGTTCATTACAGCCTTCAGCTCCAATTATTATTGCCTGCTAAGTTGCGTGATTCCTGCCTGCTCAGGTCCGTGAGTATTGCCTGCTGAGTTGCGTGATTCCTGCCAGCTCAGCTCCATGATTATTGCCTGCTGAGCTGCGTGATTCCTGCTTGCTCAGCTCCAGGATTATTGCCTGCTGAGCTGCGTGATTCGTGCCTGCTCAGCTCCTTGATTACTGTCTGCTGAGCTGCGTGATTCCTGCCTGCTCAGCTCCAGGAGTATTGTCTGCTGGGCTGCAAGATTCGTGTCTGCTCAGTCACGGGGGTCAAGCCTGCTGAGTCACGTGTTTAGAGTCTGCTTAGCCACTTAATGGCAGTCTGCTCAGCTCCTTGATTTTTGCCAGCTGAGCTGCGAGATTCGTGCCTGCTCAGCTCCTTGATCTTTGCCTGCTGAGCTGTGTGATTCCTGCCTGCTCAGCTCCATGAGTATTGCCTGCTGAGCTGCATGATTGGTGTCTGCTGAGCTGCACCATTTGTGTCTGCTGAGCTGCACCATTGGTGTCTGCTGAGCTGCCCAAATTGTGTCTGCTCAGTCACGGGTGTAGAGCCTGCTGCGTCCCGTGTTTAGAGTCTGCTTAACCACTTCATTACAGTTTGCTCAGCTCCTTGACGATTTCCTGCTCCTCTCCGTGATTAGTGCCCTCTTAGCCAAGTGATTAGTGCCTGCTCAGCTCTTTGATTATTGCCTCCTGAAGCACGTGATCAGTGCATGATAGCCACGTGATCAGCGCCTCTCAGTCACGTGATCAGCGCCCCTCAGTCACGTGATCAGCGCCTCTCAGTCACGTGATCAGTGCCTCCCAGTCACGTGATCAGTGCATGCTCAGTCACGTGATCAGTGCCTCTCAGTCACGTGATCAGTGCCTCTCAGTCACGTGATCAGTGCATGCTCAGTCACGTGATCAGTGCATGCTCAGCCACGTGATCAGGGCCTGCTCAGTCACGTGATCAGGGTCTGCTGAATCAAGGGATTAGCGCTTGCTCAGCTGCATGCTTAATCCCTGCTCAGCTGCGTGACTCGTGCCTGATCAGCTGTGTGATTAGTCCCTGCTCAGCTGCGTGATTAGTGCCTGCTCAAGACCGGGTTAGGAGCCGGCTGAGTGACGTGATTAGAGTCTGCTTAGCCACTTCATTACAGTCTGCTCAGCTCCATGATTATTGCCTGCTAAGCTGCGTGATTCCTGCCTGCTCAGCTTCTTGATTATTGCCTGCTGAGCTGCGTGATTCCTGCTTGCTCAGCTCCATATTTATTGCCTGCTGAGCTGCGTGATTCCTGCCTGCTCAGCTTCTTGATTATTGCATGCTGAGCTGCGTGATTCCTGTTTGCTCAGCTCCATGATTATTGCCTGCTGAGCTGCGTGATTCCTGCTTGCTCAGCTCCATGATTTTTGCTTGCTGAGCTGCATAATAAGTGCCTGCTCAGTCCCCAGAGAGGAGCCGGCTGAATCACGTGATTAGAGTCTGCTTATCCAGTTCATTACAGCCTTCAGCTCCAATTATTATTGCCTGCTAAGTTGCGTGATTCCTGCCTGCTCAGGTCCGTGAGTATTGCCTGCTGAGTTGCGTGATTCCTGCCAGCTCAGCTCCATGATTATTGCCTGCTGAGCTGCGCGATTCCTGACTGCTAGCTTCTTGATTATTGGCTGCTGAGCTGCCTGATTCCTGCCTGCTCTGCTTCTTGATTATTGCCTGCTGAGCTGCGTGATTCCTGCTTGCTCAGCTCCAGGATTATTGCCTGCTGAGCTGCGTGATTCGTGCCTGCTCAGCTCCTTGATTACTGTCTGCTGAGCTGCGTGATTCCTGCCTGCTCAGCTCCAGGAGTATTGTCTGCTGGGCTGCAAGATTCGTGTCTGCTCAGTCACGGGGGTCAAGCCTGCTGAGTCACGTGTTTAGAGTCTGCTTAGCCACTTAATGGCAGTCTGCTCAGCTCCTTGATTTTTGCCAGCTGAGCTGCGAGATTCGTGCCTGCTCAGCTCCTTGATCTTTGCCTGCTGAGCTGTGTGATTCCTGCCTGCTCAGCTCCATGAGTATTGCCTGCTGAGCTGCATGATTGGTGTCTGCTGAGCTGCACCATTTGTGTCTGCTGAGCTGCACCATTGGTGTCTGCTGAGCTGCCCAAATTGTGTCTGCTCAGTCACGGGTGTAGAGCCTGCTGCGTCCCGTGTTTAGAGTCTGCTTAACCACTTCATTACAGTTTGCTCAGCTCCTTGACGATTTCCTGCTCCTCTCCGTGATTAGTGCCCTCTTAGCCAAGTGATTAGTGCCTGCTCAGCTCTTTGATTATTGCCTCCTGAAGCACGTGATCAGTGCATGATAGCCACGTGATCAGCGCCTCTCAGTCACGTGATCAGCGCCCCTCAGTCACGTGATCAGCGCCTCTCAGTCACGTGATCAGTGCCTCCCAGTCACGTGATCAGTGCATGCTCAGTCACGTGATCAGTGCCTCTCAGTCACGTGATCAGTGCCTCTCAGTCACGTGATCAGTGCATGCTCAGTCACGTGATCAGTGCATGCTCAGCCACGTGATCAGGGCCTGCTCAGTCACGTGATCAGGGTCTGCTGAATCAAGGGATTAGCGCTTGCTCAGCTGCATGCTTAATCCCTGCTCAGCTGCGTGACTCGTGCCTGATCAGCTGTGTGATTAGTCCCTGCTCAGCTGCGTGATTAGTGCCTGCTCAAGACCGGGTTAGGAGCCGGCTGAGTGACGTGATTAGAGTCTGCTTAGCCACTTCATTACAGTCTGCTCAGCTCCATGATTATTGCCTGCTAAGCTGCGTGATTCCTGCCTGCTCAGCTTCTTGATTATTGCCTGCTGAGCTGCGTGATTCCTGCTTGCTCAGCTCCATATTTATTGCCTGCTGAGCTGCGTGATTCCTGCCTGCTCAGCTTCTTGATTATTGCATGCTGAGCTGCGTGATTCCTGTTTGCTCAGCTCCATGATTATTGCCTGCTGAGCTGCGTGATTCCTGCTTGCTCAGCTCCATGATTTTTGCTTGCTGAGCTGCATAATAAGTGCCTGCTCAGTCCCCAGAGAGGAGCCGGCTGAATCACGTGATTAGAGTCTGCTTATCCAGTTCATTACAGCCTTCAGCTCCAATTATTATTGCCTGCTAAGTTGCGTGATTCCTGCCTGCTCAGGTCCGTGAGTATTGCCTGCTGAGTTGCGTGATTCCTGCCAGCTCAGCTCCATGATTAATGCCTGCTGAGCTGCACGATTCCTGACTGCTAGCTTCTTGATTATTGGCTGCTGAGCTGCGTGATTCCTGCTTGCTCAGCTCCAGGATTATTGCCTGCTGAGCTGCGTGATTCGTGCCTGCTCAGCTCCTTGATTACTGTCTGCTGAGCTGCGTGATTCCTGCCTGCTCAGCTCCAGGAGTATTGTCTGCTGGGCTGCAAGATTCGTGTCTGCTCAGTCACGGGGGTCAAGCCTGCTGAGTCACGTGTTTAGAGTCTGCTTAGCCACTTAATGGCAGTCTGCTCAGCTCCTTGATTTTTGCCAGCTGAGCTGCGAGATTCGTGCCTGCTCAGCTCCTTGATCTTTGCCTGCTGAGCTGTGTGATTCCTGCCTGCTCAGCTCCATGAGTATTGCCTGCTGAGCTGCATGATTGGTGTCTGCTGAGCTGCACCATTTGTGTCTGCTGAGCTGCACCATTGGTGTCTGCTGAGCTGCCCAAATTGTGTCTGCTCAGTCACGGGTGTAGAGCCTGCTGCGTCCCGTGTTTAGAGTCTGCTTAACCACTTCATTACAGTTTGCTCAGCTCCTTGACGATTTCCTGCTCCTCTCCGTGATTAGTGCCCTCTTAGCCAAGTGATTAGTGCCTGCTCAGCTCTTTGATTATTGCCTCCTGAAGCACGTGATCAGTGCATGATAGCCACGTGATCAGCGCCTCTCAGTCACGTGATCAGCGCCCCTCAGTCACGTGATCAGCGCCTCTCAGTCACGTGATCAGTGCCTCCCAGTCACGTGATCAGTGCATGCTCAGTCACGTGATCAGTGCCTCTCAGTCACGTGATCAGTGCCTCTCAGTCACGTGATCAGTGCATGCTCAGTCACGTGATCAGTGCATGCTCAGCCACGTGATCAGGGCCTGCTCAGTCACGTGATCAGGGTCTGCTGAATCAAGGGATTAGCGCTTGCTCAGCTGCATGCTTAATCCCTGCTCAGCTGCGTGACTCGTGCCTGATCAGCTGTGTGATTAGTCCCTGCTCAGCTGCGTGATTAGTGCCTGCTCAAGACCGGGTTAGGAGCCGGCTGAGTGACGTGATTAGAGTCTGCTTAGCCACTTCATTACAGTCTGCTCAGCTCCATGATTATTGCCTGCTAAGCTGCGTGATTCCTGCCTGCTCAGCTTCTTGATTATTGCCTGCTGAGCTGCGTGATTCCTGCTTGCTCAGCTCCATATTTATTGCCTGCTGAGCTGCGTGATTCCTGCCTGCTCAGCTTCTTGATTATTGCATGCTGAGCTGCGTGATTCCTGTTTGCTCAGCTCCATGATTATTGCCTGCTGAGCTGCGTGATTCCTGCTTGCTCAGCTCCATGATTTTTGCTTGCTGAGCTGCATAATAAGTGCCTGCTCAGTCCCCAGAGAGGAGCCGGCTGAATCACGTGATTAGAGTCTGCTTATCCAGTTCATTACAGCCTTCAGCTCCAATTATTATTGCCTGCTAAGTTGCGTGATTCCTGCCTGCTCAGGTCCGTGAGTATTGCCTGCTGAGTTGCGTGATTCCTGCCAGCTCAGCTCCATGATTATTGCCTGCTGAGCTGCGCGATTCCTGACTGCTAGCTTCTTGATTATTGGCTGCTGAGCTGCCTGATTCCTGCCTGCTCTGCTTCTTGATTATTGCCTGCTGAGCTGCGTGATTCCTGCTTGCTCAGCTCCAGGATTATTGCCTGCTGAGCTGCGTGATTCGTGCCTGCTCAGCTCCTTGATTACTGTCTGCTGAGCTGCGTGATTCCTGCCTGCTCAGCTCCAGGAGTATTGTCTGCTGGGCTGCAAGATTCGTGTCTGCTCAGTCACGGGGGTCAAGCCTGCTGAGTCACGTGTTTAGAGTCTGCTTAGCCACTTAATGGCAGTCTGCTCAGCTCCTTGATTTTTGCCAGCTGAGCTGCGAGATTCGTGCCTGCTCAGCTCCTTGATCTTTGCCTGCTGAGCTGTGTGATTCCTGCCTGCTCAGCTCCATGAGTATTGCCTGCTGAGCTGCATGATTGGTGTCTGCTGAGCTGCACCATTTGTGTCTGCTGAGCTGCACCATTGGTGTCTGCTGAGCTGCCCAAATTGTGTCTGCTCAGTCACGGGTGTAGAGCCTGCTGCGTCCCGTGTTTAGAGTCTGCTTAACCACTTCATTACAGTTTGCTCAGCTCCTTGACGATTTCCTGCTCCTCTCCGTGATTAGTGCCCTCTTAGCCAAGTGATTAGTGCCTGCTCAGCTCTTTGATTATTGCCTCCTGAAGCACGTGATCAGTGCATGATAGCCACGTGATCAGCGCCTCTCAGTCACGTGATCAGCGCCCCTCAGTCACGTGATCAGCGCCTCTCAGTCACGTGATCAGTGCCTCCCAGTCACGTGATCAGTGCATGCTCAGTCACGTGATCAGTGCCTCTCAGTCACGTGATCAGTGCCTCTCAGTCACGTGATCAGTGCATGCTCAGTCACGTGATCAGTGCATGCTCAGCCACGTGATCAGGGCCTGCTCAGTCACGTGATCAGGGTCTGCTGAATCAAGGGATTAGCGCTTGCTCAGCTGCATGCTTAATCCCTGCTCAGCTGCGTGACTCGTGCCTGATCAGCTGTGTGATTAGTCCCTGCTCAGCTGCGTGATTAGTGCCTGCTCAAGACCGGGTTAGGAGCCGGCTGAGTGACGTGATTAGAGTCTGCTTAGCCACTTCATTACAGTCTGCTCAGCTCCATGATTATTGCCTGCTAAGCTGCGTGATTCCTGCCTGCTCAGCTTCTTGATTATTGCCTGCTGAGCTGCGTGATTCCTGCTTGCTCAGCTCCATATTTATTGCCTGCTGAGCTGCGTGATTCCTGCCTGCTCAGCTTCTTGATTATTGCATGCTGAGCTGCGTGATTCCTGTTTGCTCAGCTCCATGATTATTGCCTGCTGAGCTGCGTGATTCCTGCTTGCTCAGCTCCATGATTTTTGCTTGCTGAGCTGCATAATAAGTGCCTGCTCAGTCCCCAGAGAGGAGCCGGCTGAATCACGTGATTAGAGTCTGCTTATCCAGTTCATTACAGCCTTCAGCTCCAATTATTATTGCCTGCTAAGTTGCGTGATTCCTGCCTGCTCAGGTCCGTGAGTATTGCCTGCTGAGTTGCGTGATTCCTGCCAGCTCAGCTCCATGATTATTGCCTGCTGAGCTGCGCGATTCCTGACTGCTAGCTTCTTGATTATTGGCTGCTGAGCTGCCTGATTCCTGCCTGCTCTGCTTCTTGATTATTGCCTGCTGAGCTGCGTGATTCCTGCTTGCTCAGCTCCAGGATTATTGCCTGCTGAGCTGCGTGATTCGTGCCTGCTCAGCTCCTTGATTACTGTCTGCTGAGCTGCGTGATTCCTGCCTGCTCAGCTCCAGGAGTATTGTCTGCTGGGCTGCAAGATTCGTGTCTGCTCAGTCACGGGGGTCAAGCCTGCTGAGTCACGTGTTTAGAGTCTGCTTAGCCACTTAATGGCAGTCTGCTCAGCTCCTTGATTTTTGCCAGCTGAGCTGCGAGATTCGTGCCTGCTCAGCTCCTTGATCTTTGCCTGCTGAGCTGTGTGATTCCTGCCTGCTCAGCTCCATGAGTATTGCCTGCTGAGCTGCATGATTGGTGTCTGCTGAGCTGCACCATTTGTGTCTGCTGAGCTGCACCATTGGTGTCTGCTGAGCTGCCCAAATTGTGTCTGCTCAGTCACGGGTGTAGAGCCTGCTGCGTCCCGTGTTTAGAGTCTGCTTAACCACTTCATTACAGTTTGCTCAGCTCCTTGACGATTTCCTGCTCCTCTCCGTGATTAGTGCCCTCTTAGCCAAGTGATTAGTGCCTGCTCAGCTCTTTGATTATTGCCTCCTGAAGCACGTGATCAGTGCATGATAGCCACGTGATCAGCGCCTCTCAGTCACGTGATCAGCGCCCCTCAGTCACGTGATCAGCGCCTCTCAGTCACGTGATCAGTGCCTCCCAGTCACGTGATCAGTGCATGCTCAGTCACGTGATCAGTGCCTCTCAGTCACGTGATCAGTGCCTCTCAGTCACGTGATCAGTGCATGCTCAGTCACGTGATCAGTGCATGCTCAGCCACGTGATCAGGGCCTGCTCAGTCACGTGATCAGGGTCTGCTGAATCAAGGGATTAGCGCTTGCTCAGCTGCATGCTTAATCCCTGCTCAGCTGCGTGACTCGTGCCTGATCAGCTGTGTGATTAGTCCCTGCTCAGCTGCGTGATTAGTGCCTGCTCAAGACCGGGTTAGGAGCCGGCTGAGTGACGTGATTAGAGTCTGCTTAGCCACTTCATTACAGTCTGCTCAGCTCCATGATTATTGCCTGCTAAGCTGCGTGATTCCTGCCTGCTCAGCTTCTTGATTATTGCCTGCTGAGCTGCGTGATTCCTGCTTGCTCAGCTCCATATTTATTGCCTGCTGAGCTGCGTGATTCCTGCCTGCTCAGCTTCTTGATTATTGCATGCTGAGCTGCGTGATTCCTGTTTGCTCAGCTCCATGATTATTGCCTGCTGAGCTGCGTGATTCCTGCTTGCTCAGCTCCATGATTTTTGCTTGCTGAGCTGCATAATAAGTGCATGCTCAGTCCCCAGAGAGGAGCCGGCTGAATCACGTGATTAGAGTCTGCTTATCCAGTTCATTACAGCCTTCAGCTCCAATTATTATTGCCTGCTAAGTTGCGTGATTCCTGCCTGCTCAGGTCCGTGAGTATTGCCTGCTGAGTTGCGTGATTCCTGCCAGCTCAGCTCCATGATTAATGCCTGCTGAGCTGCACGATTCCTGACTGCTAGCTTCTTGATTATTGGCTGCTGAGCTGCGTGATTCCTGCTTGCTCAGCTCCAGGATTATTGCCTGCTGAGCTGCGTGATTCGTGCCTGCTCAGCTCCTTGATTACTGTCTGCTGAGCTGCGTGATTCCTGCCTGCTCAGCTCCAGGAGTATTGTCTGCTGGGCTGCAAGATTCGTGTCTGCTCAGTCACGGGGGTCAAGCCTGCTGAGTCACGTGTTTAGAGTCTGCTTAGCCACTTAATGGCAGTCTGCTCAGCTCCTTGATTTTTGCCAGCTGAGCTGCGAGATTCGTGCCTGCTCAGCTCCTTGATCTTTGCCTGCTGAGCTGTGTGATTCCTGCCTGCTCAGCTCCATGAGTATTGCCTGCTGAGCTGCATGATTGGTGTCTGCTGAGCTGCACCATTTGTGTCTGCTGAGCTGCACCATTGGTGTCTGCTGAGCTGCCCAAATTGTGTCTGCTCAGTCACGGGTGTAGAGCCTGCTGCGTCCCGTGTTTAGAGTCTGCTTAACCACTTCATTACAGTTTGCTCAGCTCCTTGACGATTTCCTGCTCCTCTCCGTGATTAGTGCCCTCTTAGCCAAGTGATTAGTGCCTGCTCAGCTCTTTGATTATTGCCTCCTGAAGCACGTGATCAGTGCATGATAGCCACGTGATCAGCGCCTCTCAGTCACGTGATCAGCGCCCCTCAGTCACGTGATCAGCGCCTCTCAGTCACGTGATCAGTGCCTCCCAGTCACGTGATCAGTGCATGCTCAGTCACGTGATCAGTGCCTCTCAGTCACGTGATCAGTGCCTCTCAGTCACGTGATCAGTGCATGCTCAGTCACGTGATCAGTGCATGCTCAGCCACGTGATCAGGGCCTGCTCAGTCACGTGATCAGGGTCTGCTGAATCAAGGGATTAGCGCTTGCTCAGCTGCATGCTTAATCCCTGCTCAGCTGCGTGACTCGTGCCTGATCAGCTGTGTGATTAGTCCCTGCTCAGCTGCGTGATTAGTGCCTGCTCAAGACCGGGTTAGGAGCCGGCTGAGTGACGTGATTAGAGTCTGCTTAGCCACTTCATTACAGTCTGCTCAGCTCCATGATTATTGCCTGCTAAGCTGCGTGATTCCTGCCTGCTCAGCTTCTTGATTATTGCCTGCTGAGCTGCGTGATTCCTGCTTGCTCAGCTCCATATTTATTGCCTGCTGAGCTGCGTGATTCCTGCCTGCTCAGCTTCTTGATTATTGCATGCTGAGCTGCGTGATTCCTGTTTGCTCAGCTCCATGATTATTGCCTGCTGAGCTGCGTGATTCCTGCTTGCTCAGCTCCATGATTTTTGCTTGCTGAGCTGCATAATAAGTGCCTGCTCAGTCCCCAGAGAGGAGCCGGCTGAATCACGTGATTAGAGTCTGCTTATCCAGTTCATTACAGCCTTCAGCTCCAATTATTATTGCCTGCTAAGTTGCGTGATTCCTGCCTGCTCAGGTCCGTGAGTATTGCCTGCTGAGTTGCGTGATTCCTGCCAGCTCAGCTCCATGATTATTGCCTGCTGAGCTGCGCGATTCCTGACTGCTAGCTTCTTGATTATTGGCTGCTGAGCTGCCTGATTCCTGCCTGCTCTGCTTCTTGATTATTGCCTGCTGAGCTGCGTGATTCCTGCTTGCTCAGCTCCAGGATTATTGCCTGCTGAGCTGCGTGATTCGTGCCTGCTCAGCTCCTTGATTACTGTCTGCTGAGCTGCGTGATTCCTGCCTGCTCAGCTCCAGGAGTATTGTCTGCTGGGCTGCAAGATTCGTGTCTGCTCAGTCACGGGGGTCAAGCCTGCTGAGTCACGTGTTTAGAGTCTGCTTAGCCACTTAATGGCAGTCTGCTCAGCTCCTTGATTTTTGCCAGCTGAGCTGCGAGATTCGTGCCTGCTCAGCTCCTTGATCTTTGCCTGCTGAGCTGTGTGATTCCTGCCTGCTCAGCTCCATGAGTATTGCCTGCTGAGCTGCATGATTGGTGTCTGCTGAGCTGCACCATTTGTGTCTGCTGAGCTGCACCATTGGTGTCTGCTGAGCTGCCCAAATTGTGTCTGCTCAGTCACGGGTGTAGAGCCTGCTGCGTCCCGTGTTTAGAGTCTGCTTAACCACTTCATTACAGTTTGCTCAGCTCCTTGACGATTTCCTGCTCCTCTCCGTGATTAGTGCCCTCTTAGCCAAGTGATTAGTGCCTGCTCAGCTCTTTGATTATTGCCTCCTGAAGCACGTGATCAGTGCATGATAGCCACGTGATCAGCGCCTCTCAGTCACGTGATCAGCGCCCCTCAGTCACGTGATCAGCGCCTCTCAGTCACGTGATCAGTGCCTCCCAGTCACGTGATCAGTGCATGCTCAGTCACGTGATCAGTGCCTCTCAGTCACGTGATCAGTGCCTCTCAGTCACGTGATCAGTGCATGCTCAGTCACGTGATCAGTGCATGCTCAGCCACGTGATCAGGGCCTGCTCAGTCACGTGATCAGGGTCTGCTGAATCAAGGGATTAGCGCTTGCTCAGCTGCATGCTTAATCCCTGCTCAGCTGCGTGACTCGTGCCTGATCAGCTGTGTGATTAGTCCCTGCTCAGCTGCGTGATTAGTGCCTGCTCAAGACCGGGTTAGGAGCCGGCTGAGTGACGTGATTAGAGTCTGCTTAGCCACTTCATTACAGTCTGCTCAGCTCCATGATTATTGCCTGCTAAGCTGCGTGATTCCTGCCTGCTCAGCTTCTTGATTATTGCCTGCTGAGCTGCGTGATTCCTGCTTGCTCAGCTCCATATTTATTGCCTGCTGAGCTGCGTGATTCCTGCCTGCTCAGCTTCTTGATTATTGCATGCTGAGCTGCGTGATTCCTGTTTGCTCAGCTCCATGATTATTGCCTGCTGAGCTGCGTGATTCCTGCTTGCTCAGCTCCATGATTTTGCTTGCTGAGCTGCATAATAAGTGCCTGCTCAGTCCCCAGAGAGGAGCCGGCTGAATCACGTGATTAGAGTCTGCTTATCCAGTTCATTACAGCCTTCAGCTCCAATTATTATT
This sequence comes from Bos indicus x Bos taurus, assembly GCF_003369695.1. Taxonomy (NCBI): domain Eukaryota; kingdom Metazoa; phylum Chordata; class Mammalia; order Artiodactyla; family Bovidae; genus Bos; species Bos indicus x Bos taurus. The sequence goes on from NW_020868026.1 coordinate 52,813, forward strand.
GCCTGCTAAGTTGCGTGATTCCTGCCTGCTCAGGTCCGTGAGTATTGCCTGCTGAGTTGCGTGATTCCTGCCAGCTCAGCTCCATGATTAATGCCTGCTGAGCTGCACGATTCCTGACTGCTAGCTTCTTGATTATTGGCTGCTGAGCTGCGTGATTCCTGCTTGCTCAGCTCCAGGATTATTGCCTGCTGAGCTGCGTGATTCGTGCCTGCTCAGCTCCTTGATTACTGTCTGCTGAGCTGCGTGATTCCTGCCTGCTCAGCTCCAGGAGTATTGTCTGCTGGGCTGCAAGATTCGTGTCTGCTCAGTCACGGGGGTCAAGCCTGCTGAGTCACGTGTTTAGAGTCTGCTTAGCCACTTAATGGCAGTCTGCTCAGCTCCTTGATTTTTGCCAGCTGAGCTGCGAGATTCGTGCCTGCTCAGCTCCTTGATCTTTGCCTGCTGAGCTGTGTGATTCCTGCCTGCTCAGCTCCATGAGTATTGCCTGCTGAGCTGCATGATTGGTGTCTGCTGAGCTGCACCATTTGTGTCTGCTGAGCTGCACCATTGGTGTCTGCTGAGCTGCCCAAATTGTGTCTGCTCAGTCACGGGTGTAGAGCCTGCTGCGTCCCGTGTTTAGAGTCTGCTTAACCACTTCATTACAGTTTGCTCAGCTCCTTGACGATTTCCTGCTCCTCTCCGTGATTAGTGCCCTCTTAGCCAAGTGATTAGTGCCTGCTCAGCTCTTTGATTATTGCCTCCTGAAGCACGTGATCAGTGCATGATAGCCACGTGATCAGCGCCTCTCAGTCACGTGATCAGCGCCCCTCAGTCACGTGATCAGCGCCTCTCAGTCACGTGATCAGTGCCTCCCAGTCACGTGATCAGTGCATGCTCAGTCACGTGATCAGTGCCTCTCAGTCACGTGATCAGTGCCTCTCAGTCACGTGATCAGTGCATGCTCAGTCACGTGATCAGTGCATGCTCAGCCACGTGATCAGGGCCTGCTCAGTCACGTGATCAGGGTCTGCTGAATCAAGGGATTAGCGCTTGCTCAGCTGCATGCTTAATCCCTGCTCAGCTGCGTGACTCGTGCCTGATCAGCTGTGTGATTAGTCCCTGCTCAGCTGCGTGATTAGTGCCTGCTCAAGACCGGGTTAGGAGCCGGCTGAGTGACGTGATTAGAGTCTGCTTAGCCACTTCATTACAGTCTGCTCAGCTCCATGATTATTGCCTGCTAAGCTGCGTGATTCCTGCCTGCTCAGCTTCTTGATTATTGCCTGCTGAGCTGCGTGATTCCTGCTTGCTCAGCTCCATATTTATTGCCTGCTGAGCTGCGTGATTCCTGCCTGCTCAGCTTCTTGATTATTGCATGCTGAGCTGCGTGATTCCTGTTTGCTCAGCTCCATGATTATTGCCTGCTGAGCTGCGTGATTCCTGCTTGCTCAGCTCCATGATTTTTGCTTGCTGAGCTGCATAATAAGTGCCTGCTCAGTCCCCAGAGAGGAGCCGGCTGAATCACGTGATTAGAGTCTGCTTATCCAGTTCATTACAGCCTTCAGCTCCAATTATTATTGCCTGCTAAGTTGCGTGATTCCTGCCTGCTCAGGTCCGTGAGTATTGCCTGCTGAGTTGCGTGATTCCTGCCAGCTCAGCTCCATGATTATTGCCTGCTGAGCTGCGCGATTCCTGACTGCTAGCTTCTTGATTATTGGCTGCTGAGCTGCCTGATTCCTGCCTGCTCTGCTTCTTGATTATTGCCTGCTGAGCTGCGTGATTCCTGCTTGCTCAGCTCCAGGATTATTGCCTGCTGAGCTGCGTGATTCGTGCCTGCTCAGCTCCTTGATTACTGTCTGCTGAGCTGCGTGATTCCTGCCTGCTCAGCTCCAGGAGTATTGTCTGCTGGGCTGCAAGATTCGTGTCTGCTCAGTCACGGGGGTCAAGCCTGCTGAGTCACGTGTTTAGAGTCTGCTTAGCCACTTAATGGCAGTCTGCTCAGCTCCTTGATTTTTGCCAGCTGAGCTGCGAGATTCGTGCCTGCTCAGCTCCTTGATCTTTGCCTGCTGAGCTGTGTGATTCCTGCCTGCTCAGCTCCATGAGTATTGCCTGCTGAGCTGCATGATTGGTGTCTGCTGAGCTGCACCATTTGTGTCTGCTGAGCTGCACCATTGGTGTCTGCTGAGCTGCCCAAATTGTGTCTGCTCAGTCACGGGTGTAGAGCCTGCTGCGTCCCGTGTTTAGAGTCTGCTTAACCACTTCATTACAGTTTGCTCAGCTCCTTGACGATTTCCTGCTCCTCTCCGTGATTAGTGCCCTCTTAGCCAAGTGATTAGTGCCTGCTCAGCTCTTTGATTATTGCCTCCTGAAGCACGTGATCAGTGCATGATAGCCACGTGATCAGCGCCTCTCAGTCACGTGATCAGCGCCCCTCAGTCACGTGATCAGCGCCTCTCAGTCACGTGATCAGTGCCTCCCAGTCACGTGATCAGTGCATGCTCAGTCACGTGATCAGTGCCTCTCAGTCACGTGATCAGTGCCTCTCAGTCACGTGATCAGTGCATGCTCAGTCACGTGATCAGTGCATGCTCAGCCACGTGATCAGGGCCTGCTCAGTCACGTGATCAGGGTCTGCTGAATCAAGGGATTAGCGCTTGCTCAGCTGCATGCTTAATCCCTGCTCAGCTGCGTGACTCGTGCCTGATCAGCTGTGTGATTAGTCCCTGCTCAGCTGCGTGATTAGTGCCTGCTCAAGACCGGGTTAGGAGCCGGCTGAGTGACGTGATTAGAGTCTGCTTAGCCACTTCATTACAGTCTGCTCAGCTCCATGATTATTGCCTGCTAAGCTGCGTGATTCCTGCCTGCTCAGCTTCTTGATTATTGCCTGCTGAGCTGCGTGATTCCTGCTTGCTCAGCTCCATATTTATTGCCTGCTGAGCTGCGTGATTCCTGCCTGCTCAGCTTCTTGATTATTGCATGCTGAGCTGCGTGATTCCTGTTTGCTCAGCTCCATGATTATTGCCTGCTGAGCTGCGTGATTCCTGCTTGCTCAGCTCCATGATTTTTGCTTGCTGAGCTGCATAATAAGTGCCTGCTCAGTCCCCAGAGAGGAGCCGGCTGAATCACGTGATTAGAGTCTGCTTATCCAGTTCATTACAGCCTTCAGCTCCAATTATTATTGCCTGCTAAGTTGCGTGATTCCTGCCTGCTCAGGTCCGTGAGTATTGCCTGCTGAGTTGCGTGATTCCTGCCAGCTCAGCTCCATGATTATTGCCTGCTGAGCTGCGTGATTCCTGCTTGCTCAGCTCCAGGATTATTGCCTGGTGAGCTGCGTGATTCGTGCCTGCTCAGCTCCTTGATTACTGTCTGCTGAGCTGCGTGATTCCTGCCTGCTCAGCTCCAGGAGTATTGTCTGCTGGGCTGCAAGATTCGTGTCTGCTCAGTCACGGGGGTCAAGCCTGCTGAGTCACGTGTTTAGAGTCTGCTTAGCCACTTAATGGCAGTCTGCTCAGCTCCTTGATTTTTGCCAGCTGAGCTGCGAGATTCGTGCCTGCTCAGCTCCTTGATCTTTGCCTGCTGAGCTGTGTGATTCCTGCCTGCTCAGCTCCATGAGTATTGCCTGCTGAGCTGCATGATTGGTGTCTGCTGAGCTGCACCATTGGTGTCTGCTGAGCTGCACCATTGGTGTCTGCTGAGCTGCCCAAATTGTGTCTGCTCAGTCACGGGTGTAGAGCCTGCTGCGTCCCGTGTTTAGAGTCTGCTTAACCACTTCATTACAGTTTGCTCAGCTCCTTGACGATTTCCTGCTCCTCTCCGTGATTAGTGCCCTCTTAGCCAAGTGATTAGTGCCTGCTCAGCTCTTTGATTATTGCCTCCTGAAGCACGTGATCAGTGCATGATAGCCACGTGATCAGCGCCTCTCGGTCACGTGATCAGCGCCCCTCAGTCACGTGATCAGCGCCTCTCAGTCACGTGATCAGTGCCTCCCAGTCACGTGATCAGTGCATGCTCAGTCACGTGATCAGTGCCTCTCAGTCACGTGATCAGTGCCTCTCAGTCACGTGATCAGTGCATGCTCAGTCACGTGATCAGTGCATGCTCAGCCACGTGATCAGGGCCTGCTCAGTCACGTGATCAGGGTCTGCTGAATCAAGGGATTAGCGCTTGCTCAGCTGCATGCTTAATCCCTGCTCAGCTGCGTGACTCGTGCCTGATCAGCTGTGTGATTAGTCCCTGCTCAGCTGCGTGATTAGTGCCTGCTCAAGACCGGGTTAGGAGCCGGCTGAGTGACGTGATTAGAGTCTGCTTAGCCACTTCATTACAGTCTGCTCAGCTCCATGATTATTGCCTGCTAAGCTGCGTGATTCCTGCCTGCTCAGCTTCTTGATTATTGCCTGCTGAGCTGCGTGATTCCTGCTTGCTCAGCTCCATATTTATTGCCTGCTGAGCTGCGTGATTCCTGCCTGCTCAGCTTCTTGATTATTGCATGCTGAGCTGCGTGATTCCTGTTTGCTCAGCTCCATGATTATTGCCTGCTGAGCTGCGTGATTCCTGCTTGCTCAGCTCCATGATTTTTGCTTGCTGAGCTGCATAATAAGTGCCTGCTCAGTCCCCAGAGAGGAGCCGGCTGAATCACGTGATTAGAGTCTGCTTATCCAGTTCATTACAGCCTTCAGCTCCAATTATTATTGCCTGCTAAGTTGCGTGATTCCTGCCTGCTCAGGTCCGTGAGTATTGCCTGCTGAGTTGCGTGATTCCTGCCAGCTCAGCTCCATGATTATTGCCTGCTGAGCTGCGCGATTCCTGACTGCTAGCTTCTTGATTATTGGCTGCTGAGCTGCCTGATTCCTGCCTGCTCTGCTTCTTGATTATTGCCTGCTGAGCTGCGTGATTCCTGCTTGCTCAGCTCCAGGATTATTGCCTGCTGAGCTGCGTGATTCGTGCCTGCTCAGCTCCTTGATTACTGTCTGCTGAGCTGCGTGATTCCTGCCTGCTCAGCTCCAGGAGTATTGTCTGCTGGGCTGCAAGATTCGTGTCTGCTCAGTCACGGGGTGTCAAGCCTGCTGAGTCACGTGTTTAGAGTCTGCTTAGCCACTTAATGGCAGTCTGCTCAGCTCCTTGATTTTTGCCAGCTGAGCTGCGAGATTCGTGCCTGCTCAGCTCCTTGATCTTTGCCTGCTGAGCTGTGTGATTCCTGCCTGCTCAGCTCCATGAGTATTGCCTGCTGAGCTGCATGATTGGTGTCTGCTGAGCTGCACCATTTGTGTCTGCTGAGCTGCACCATTGGTGTCTGCTGAGCTGCCCAAATTGTGTCTGCTCAGTCACGGGTGTAGAGCCTGCTGCGTCCCGTGTTTAGAGTCTGCTTAACCACTTCATTACAGTTTGCTCAGCTCCTTGACGATTTCCTGCTCCTCTCCGTGATTAGTGCCCTCTTAGCCAAGTGATTAGTGCCTGCTCAGCTCTTTGATTATTGCCTCCTGAAGCACGTGATCAGTGCATGATAGCCACGTGATCAGCGCCTCTCAGTCACGTGATCAGCGCCCCTCAGTCACGTGATCAGCGCCCCTCAGTCACGTGATCAGCGCCTCTCCAGTCACGTGATCAGTGCATGCTCAGTCACGTGATCAGTGCCTCTCAGTCACGTGATCAGTGCCTCTCAGTCACGTGATCAGTGCATGCTCAGTCACGTGATCAGTGCATGCTCAGCCACGTGATCAGGGCTCGCTCAGTCACGTGATCAAGGTCTGCTGAATCAAGGGATTAGCGCGTGCTCAGCTTCAATGCTTAATCCCGCTCAGCGCGTGACTCGTTCCTGATCAGCTGGTGTGATTAGCCCTGGCGCAGCTGCGGATGAGTGCCTGCTCAGGACCCGGGTTAGGAGCCGGCTGAGTGACGTGATTAGAGTCTGCTTAGCCACTTCATGAAAGTCTGCTTCAGCTCCATGATTATGCCTGCTAGACTGCGTGATCCTGTTTGCGCAGCTCCATGATTATTGCCTGCTGATCTGCGTGTTTCCTGCTGAGCTGCGTGATTCCTGTTTGCTCAGCTCCATGATTTTTTGCTTGCTGAGCTGCATAATAAGTGCCTGCTCAGTCCCCAGAGAGGAGCCGGCTGAATCACGTGATTAGAGTCTGCTTATCCAGTTCATTACAGCCTTCAGCTCCAATTATTATTGCCTGCTAAGTTGCGTGATTCCTGCCTGCTCAGGTCCGTGAGTATTGCCTGCTGAGTTGCGTGATTCCTGCCAGCTCAGCTCCTGATTATTGCCTGCTGAGCTGCGTGATTCCTGGCTTGCTCAGCTCCAGGATTATTGCCTGCTGAGCTGCGTGATTCGTGCCTGCTCAGCTCCTTGATTACTGTCTGCTGAGCTGCGTGATTCCTGCCTGCTCAGCTCCAGGAGTATTGTCTGCTGGGCTGCAAGATTCGTGTCTGCTCAGTCACGGGGTCAAGCCTGCTGAGTCACGTGTTTAGAGTCTGCTTAGCCACTTAATGGCAGTCTGCTCAGCTCCTTGATTTTTGCCAGCTGAGCTGCGAGATTCGTGCCTGCTCAGCTCCTTGATCTTTGCCTGCTGAGCTGTGTGATTCCTGCCTGCTCAGCTCCATGAGTATTGCCTGCTGAGCTGCATGATTGGTTCTGCTGAGCTGCACCATTTGTGTCTGCTGAGCTGCACCATTGGTGTCTGCTGAGCTGCCCAAATTGTGTCTGCTCAGTCACGGGTAGAGCCTGCTGCGTCCCGTGTTTAGAGTCTGCTTAACCACTTCATTACAGTTTGCTCAGCTCCTTGACGATTTCCTGCTCCTCTCCGTGATTAGTGCCCTCTTAGCCAAGTGATTAGTGCCTGCTCAGCTCTTGATTATTGCCTCCTGAAGCACGTGATCAGTGCATGATAGCCACGTGATCAGCGCCTCTCAGTCACGTGATCAGCGCCCCTCAGTCACGTGATCAGCGCCTCTCAGTCACGTGATCAGTGCCTCCCAGTCACGTGATCAGTGCATGCTCAGTCACGTGATCAGTGCCTCTCAGTCACGTGATCAGTGCCTCTCAGTCACGTGATCAGTGCATGCTCAGTCACGTGATCAGTGCATGCTCAGCCACGTGATCAGGGCTGCTCAGTCACGTGATCAGGGTCTGCTGAATCAAGGGATTAGCGCTTGCTCAGCTGCATGCTTAATCCCTGCTCAGCTGCGTGACTCGTGCCTGATCAGCTGTGTGATTAGTCCCTGCTCAGCTGCGTGATTAGTGCCTGCTCAAGACCGGGTTAGGAGCCGGCTGAGTGACGTGATTAGAGTCTGCTTAGCCACTTCATTACAGTCTGCTCAGCTCCATGATTATTGCCTGCTAAGCTGCGTGATTCCTGCCTGCTCAGCTTCTTGATTATTGCCTGCTGAGCTGCGTGATTCCTGCTTGCTCAGCTCCATATTTATTGCCTGCTGAGCTGCGTGATTCCTGCCTGCTCAGCTTCTTGATTATTGCATGCTGAGCTGCGTGATTCCTGTTTGCTCAGCTCCATGATTATTGCCTGCTGAGCTGCGTGATTC
>NW_020868027.1:0-24863 GCF_003369695.1 Bos indicus x Bos taurus
AAACACAGGACGCAGCAGGCTCTACACCCGTGACTGAGCAGACACAATTTGGGCAGCTCAGCAGACACCAATGGTGCAGCTCAGCAGACACCAATGGTGCAGCTCAGCAGACACCAATCATGCAGCTCAGCAGGCAATACTCATGGAGCTGAGCAGGCAGGAATCACACAGCTCAGCAGGCAAAGATCAAGGAGCTGAGCAGCACGAATCTCGCAGCTCAGCTGGCAAAAATCAAGGAGCTGAGCAGACTGCCATGAAGTGGATAAGCAGATTCTAAACACGGACTCAGCAGGCTTGACACCCGTGACTGAGCACACACGAATCTTGCAGCTCAGCAGACAATACTCCTGGAGCTGAGCAGGCAGGAATCACGCAGCTCAGCAGGCAATAATCAAGAAGCAGAGCAGGCAGGAATCAGGCAGCTCAGCAGCCAATAATCAAGAAGCTAGCAGTCAGGAATCGCGCAGCTCAGCAGGCAGTAATCATGGAGCTGGGCTGGCAGGAATCACGCAACTCAGCAGGCAATACTCACGGACCTGAGCAGGCAGGAATCACGCAACTTAGCAGGCAATAATAATTGGAGCTGAAGGCTGTAATGAACTGGATAAGCAGACTCTAATCACGTGATTCAGCCGGCTCCTCTGGGGACTGAGCAGGCACTTATTATGCAGCTCAGCAAGTAAAATCATGGAGCTGAGCAAGCAGGAATCACGCAGCTCAGCAGGCAATAATCATGGAGCTGAGCAAACAGGAATCACGCAGCTCAGCATGCAATAATCAAGAAGCTGAGCAGGCAGGAATCACGCAGCTCAGCAGGCAATAAACATGGAGCTGAGCAAGCAGGAATCACGCAGCTCAGCAGGCAATAATCAAGAAGCTGAGCAGGCAGGAATCACGCAGCTTAGCAGGCAATAATCATGGAGCTGAGCAGACTGTAATGAAGTGGCTAAGCAGACTCTAATCACGTCACTCAGCCGGCTCCTAACCCGGTCTTGAGCAGGCACTAATCACGCAGCTGAGCAGGGACTAATCACACAGCTGATCAGGCACGAGTCACGCAGCTGAGCAGGGATTAAGCATGCAGCTGAGCAAGCGCTAATCCCTTGATTCAGCAGACCCTGATCACGTGACTGACCAGGCCTGATCACGTGGCTGAGCATGCACTGATCACGTGACTGAGCATGCACTGATCACGGTGACTGAGAGGCGCTGATCACGTGACTGAGCATGCACTGATCACGTGACTGGGCATGCACTGATCACGTGACTGATAGGCACTGATCACGTGACTGAGAGGCGCTGATCACGTGACTGGGCATGCACTGATCACGTGACTGAGAGGCCTGATCACGTGACTGAGAGGCGCTTGATCACGTGACTGAAGGGGCGCTGATTCACGTGACTGAGAGGCGCTGATCACGTGGCTATCATGCACTGATCACGTTGGCTGAGCATGCAATGATCACGTGACTGAGAGGCACTGATCACGTGACTGAGAGCACTGATCACGTGACTGAGCATGCACTGATCACGTGACTGAGAGGCGCTGATCACGTGACTGAGGGGCGCTGATCACGTGACTGAGAGGCACTGATCACGTGGCTGAGCATGCACTGATCACGTGGCTGAGCATGCACTGATCACGTGACTGAGAGGCACTGATCACGTGGCTGAGCATGCACTGATAGCGTGACTGAGAGGCACTGATCACGTGACTGAGAGGCACTGATCACGTGACTGAGCATGCACTGATCACGTGACTGAGAGGCGCTGATCACGTGACTGAGGGGCGCTGATCAGGTGACTGAGAGGCGCCGATCACGTGGCTACATGCACTGATCACGTGCTTCAGGAGGCAATAATCAAAGAGCTGAGCAGGCACTAATCACTTGGCTAAGAGGGCACTATTCACGGAGAGGAGCAGGAAATCGTCAAGGAGCTGAGCCAAACTGTAATGAAGTGGTTAAGCAGACTCTAAACACGGGACGCAGCAGGCTCTACACCCGTGACTGAGCAGACACAATTTGGGCAGCTCAGCAGACACCAATGGTGCAGCTCAGCAGACACAAATGGTGCAGCTCAGCAGACACCAATCATGCAGCTCAGCAGGCAATACTCATGGAGCTGAGCAGGCAGGAATCACACAGCTCAGCAGGCAAAGATCAAGGAGCTGAGCAGGCACGAATCTCGCAGCTCAGCTGGCAAAAATCAAGGGAGCTGAGCAGACTGCCATGAAGTGCTAAGCAGACTCTAAACACGTGACTCACAGGCTTGACACCGTGACTGAGCAGCCACGAATCTTGCAGCCCAGCAGACAATACTCCTGGAGCTGAGCAGGCAGGAATCACGCAGCTCAGCAGACAGTAATCAAGGAGCTGAGCAGGCACGAATCACGCAGCTCAGCAGGCATAATCCTGGAGCTGAGCAAGCAGGAATCACGCAGCTCAGCAGGCAATAATCAAGAAGCAGAGCAGGCAGGATCAGGCAGCTCAGCAGCCATAAGCAAGAAGCTAGCAGTCAGGAATCGCGCAGCTCAGCAGGGCAATAATCATGGAGCTGAGCTGGCAGGAATCACGCAACTCAGCAGGCAATACTCACGGACTGAGCAGCAGGAATCACGCAACTTAGCAGGCAATAAAATTGGAGCTGAAGGCTGTAATGAACTGGATAAGCAACTCTAATCACGTGATTCAGCCGGCTCCTCTCTGGGGACTGAGCAAGGCACTTATTATGCAGCTCAGCAAGCAAAAATCATGGAGCTGAGCAAGCAGGAATCACGCAGCTCAGCAGGCAATAATCATGGAGCTGAGCAAACAGGAACACGCAGCTCAGCATGCAATAATCAAGAAGCTGAGCAGGCAGGAATCACGCAGCCACAGGCAATAAACATGGAGCTGAGCAAGCAGGAATCACGCAGCTCAGCAGGCAATAATCAAGAACTGAGCAGGCAGGAATCACGCAGCTAGCAAGCAATATCATGGAGCTGAGGCAGACTGTAATGAAGTGGCTAGCAGACTCTAATCACGTCACTCGCCGCTCCTAACCCGGTCTTGAGCAGGCACTAATTCACGCAGCTGAGCAGGGACTAATCACACAGCTGATCAGGCACGAGTCAGCGCAGCTGAGCAGGGATTAAGCATGCAGCTGAGCAAGCGCTAATCCCTTGATTCAGCGACCCTGATCACGTGACTGAGCAGGCCCTGATCACGTGGCTGAGCATGCACTGATCACGTGGCTGAGCATGCACTGATCACGTGACTGAGAGCACTGATCACGTGACTGAGCATGCACTGATCACGTGACTGAGAGGCACTGATCACGTGACTGAGAGGCACTGATCACGTGACTGGGCATGCACTGATCACGTGACTGAGAGGCACTGATCACGTGACTGAGGGGCGCTGATCACGTGACTGAGGGGCGCTGATCACGTGACTGAGAGGCGCTGATCACGTGGCTATCATGCACGGATCACAATGGCACTGATCACGTGACTGAGAGGCACTGATCATGTGACTGAGAGGCACTGATCACGTGATGAGCATGCACTGATCACGTGACTGAGAGGCGCTGATCACGTGACTGAGTGGCGCTGATCACGTGACTGAGAGGCACTGATCACGTGGCTGAGCATGCACTGATCACGTGCTGAGCATGCACTGATCAACGTGCTGAGAGGCACTGATCACGTGACTGAGAGCACTGATCACGTGACTGAGAGGCGCTGATCACGTGGCTATCATGCCTGATCACGTGCTGGGAGCACTGATCACGTGACTGAGCATGCACTGATCACGTGACTGGGAGGCACTGATCACGTGACTGAGCATGCACTGACCACGTGACTGGGAGGCACTGATCACGTGACTGAGAGGCACTGATCACGTGACTGAGCATGCACTGATCACGTCACTGAGAGGCACTGATCACGTGACTGAGAGGCGCTGATCACGTGACTGAGGGCGCTGTTCACTGACTGAGAGGCGCCGATCACGTGGCTATCATGCACTGATCACGTGCTTCAGGAGGCAATAATCAAAGAGCTGAGCAGGCACTAATCACTTGGCTAAGAGGGCACTATTCACGGAGAGGAGCAGGAAATCGTCAAGGAGCTGAGCAAACTGTAATGAGTGGTTAAGCAGACTCTAAACACGTGACGCAGCAGGCTCTACAACCCGTGACTGAGCAGACACAATTTGGGCAGCTCAGCAGACACCAATGGTGCAGCTCGCAGACACAAATGGTGCAGCTCAGCAGACACCAATCATGCAGCTCAGCAGGCAATACTCATGGAGCTGAGCAAGGCAGGAATCACACAGCTCAGCAGGCAAAGATCAAGGAGCTGAGCAGGCACGAATCTCGCAGCTCAGCTGGCAAAAATCAAGGAGCTGAGCAGACTGCCATGAAGTGGCTAAGCAGACTCTAAACACGTGACTCAGCAGGCTTGACACCCGTGACTGAGCACACACGAATCTTGCCAGCCCAGCAGACAATACTCCTGGAGCTGAGCAGGCAGGAATCAGCAGCTCAGCAGACAGTAATCACAGGAGCTGAGCAGGCACGAATCACGCAGCTCAGCAGGCAATAATCCTGGAGCTGAGCAAGCAGGAATCACGCAGCTCAGCAGGCAATAATCAGAAGCAGAGCAGGGCAGGAATCAGGCAGCTCAGCAGCCAATAATCAAGAACTAGCAGTCAGGAATCGCGCAGCTCAGCAGGCAATAATCATGGAGCTGAGCTGGCAGGAATCACGCAACTCAGCAGGCAATACTCACGGGACCTGAGCAGGCAGGAATCACGCAACTTAGCAGGCAATAATAATTGGAGCTGAAGGCTGTAATGAACTGGATAAGCAGACTCTAATCACGTGATTCAGCCGCTCCTCTCTGGGGACTGAGCAGGCACTTATTATGCAGCTCAGCAAGCAAAAATCATGGAGCTGAGCAAGCGGAATCACGCAGCTCAGCAGGCAATAATCATGGAGCTGAGCAAACAGGAATCACGCAGCTCAGCATGCAATAATCAAGAAGCTGAGCAGGCAGGAATCACGCAGCTCAGCAGGCAATAAACATGGAGCTGAGCAAGCAGGAATCACGCAGCTCAGCAGGCAATAATCAAGAAGCTGAGCAGGCAGGAATCACGCAGCTTTAGCAGGCAATAATCATGGAGCTGAGCAGACTGTAATGAAGTGGCTAAGCAGACTCTAATCACGTCTCTCAGCCGGCTCCTAACCGGTCTTGAGCAGGCACTAATCACGCAGCTGAGCAGGGACTAATCACACAGCTGATCAGGCACGAGTCACGCAGCTGAGCAGGGATTAAGCATGCAGCTGAGCAAGCGCTAATCCCTTGATTCAGCAGACCCTGATCACGTGACTGAGCAGGCCCTGATCACGTGGCTGAGCATGCACTGATCACCTGGCTGAGCATGCACTGATCACGTGACTGAGAGGCACTGATCACGTGACTGAGCATGCACTGATCACGTGACTGAGAGGCACTGATCACGTGACTGAGAGGCACTGATCACGTGACTGGCATGCACTGATCACGTGACTGAGAGGCACTGATCACGTGACTGATAGGCGCTGATCACGTGACTGAGGGGCGCTGATCACGTGACTGAGAGGCGCTGATCACGTGGCTATCATGCACTGATCACGTGGCTGAGCATGCACTGATCACGTGACTGAGAGGCACTGATCATGTGACTGAGAGGCACTGATCACGTGACTGAGCATGCACTGATCACGTGACTGAGAGGCGCTGATCACGTGACTGAGGGCGCTGATCACGTGACTGAGGGGCGCTGATCACGTGGCTGAGCATGCACTGATCACGTGACTGAGAGGCACTGATCAGTGGCATGCACTGATCACGTGACTGAGAGGCACTGATCACGTGACTGAGAGGCGCTGATCACGTGGCTATCATGCACTGATCACGTGACTGGGAGGCACTGATCACGTGAATGAGGCATTCACTGATCACGTGACTGGGAGGCATGATCACGTGACTGAGCATGCACTGATCACGTGACTGGGAGGCACTGATCACGTGACTGAGAGGCGCTGATCACGTGACTGAGGGGCGCTGATCACGTGACTGAGAGGCGCTGATCACGTGGCTATCATGCACTGATCACGTGCTTCAGGAGGCATAATCAAAGAGCTGAGCAGGCACTAATCACTTGGCTAAGAGGGCACTAATCACGGAGAGGAGCAGGAAATCGTCAAGGAGCTGCCCAAACTGTAATGAAATGGTTAAGCAGACTCTAAACACAGGACGCAGCAGGCTCTACACCGTGACTGAGCAGACACAATTTGGGCAGCTCAGCAGACACCAATGGTGCAGCTCAGCAGACACAAATGGTGCAGCTCAGCAGACACCAATCATGCAGCTCAGCCAGGCAATACTCATGGAGCTGAGCAGGCAGGAATCACACAGCTCAGCAGGCAAAGATCAAGGAGCTGAGCAGGCACGAATCTCGCAGCTCAGCTGGCAAAAATCAAGGAGCTGAGCAGACTGCCATGAAGTGGCTAAGCAGATTCTAAACACGTGACTCAGCAGGCTTGACACCCGTGACTGAGCAGACTATGAATCTTGCAGCTCAGCAGACAATACTCCTGGAGCTGAGAAGGCAGGAATCACGCTGCTCAGCAGGCAATAATCAAGAAAGGCAGAAGCAGGCAGGAAATCCAGGCAGCTTAAAGCAGCCAATAATCAAGACGCTGCAGTCAGGAATCGCGCAGCTCAGTAGGCCAATAATCATGGAGCTGAGCTTGGCGGAATCACGCAACTCAGCAGGCAAATAACTCACGGACCTGAGCAGGCAGGAATCACGCAACTTAGCAGGCCAATAATAATTGGAGCTGAAGGGCCTGTAATGAACTGGATAAGGCAGACTCTAATTCACGTGATTCAGCCGGCTCCTCTCTGGGGACTGAGCAGGCACTTATTATGCAGCTCAGCAAGCAAAAATCATGGAGCTGAGCAAGCAGGAATCACGCAGCTCAGCAGGCAATAATCATGGAGCTGAGCAAACAGGAATCACGCAGCTCAGCATGCAATAATCAATGAAGCTGAGCAGGCAGGAATCACGCAGCTCAGCAGGCAATAAACCATGGAGCTGAGCAAGCAGGAATCACGCAGCTCAGCAGGCAATAATCAAGAAGCTGAGCAGGCAGGAATCACGCAGCTTAGCAGGCAATATCATGGAGCTGAGCAGACTGTAATGAAGTGGCTAAGCAGACTCTAATCACGTCACTCAGCCGGCTCCTAACCCGGTCTTGAGCAGGCACTAATCACCGCAGCTGAGCAGGGACTAATCACACAGCTGATCAGGCACGAGTCACGCAGCTGAGCAGGGATTAAGCATGCAGCTGAGCAAGCGCTAATCCCTTGATTCAGCAGACCCTGATCACGTGGACTGAGCAGCCCTGATCACGTGGCTGAGCATGCACTGAAACGTGGCTGAGCATGCACTGATCAAGTGACTGAGAGGCACTGATCACGTGACCTGAGCATGCACTGATCACGTGACTGAGAGGACACTGATCACGTGACTGAGAGGCACTGATCACGTGACTGGGCATGCACTGATCACGTGACTGAGAGGCACTGATCACGTGACTGAAGTGGCGCTTGATCACGTGACTGAGAGGGCGATGATCACGTGGCTATCATGCACTGATCACGTGGCGAGCATGCACTGATCACGGACTGAGAGGCACTGACATGTGACTGAGAGGCCACTTGATCACGTGACTGAGATGCACTATCACGTGACTGTGAGGCGCTGATCACGTGACTGAGTGGCGGCTGATTCACAGTGACTGAGAGGCACTGATCACGTGGCTGAGCATGCACTGATCACGTGGCTGAGCATGCACTGATCACGTGACTGAGAGGCACTGATCACGTGACTGAGCATGCACTGATCACGTGACTGAGAGGCACTGATCACGTGACTGAGAGGCGCTGATCACGTGGCTATCATGCACTGATCACGTGACTGGGAGGCACTGATCACGTGACTGAGCATGCACTGATCACGTGACTGGGAGGCACTGATCACGTGACTGAGCATGCACTGATCACGTGACTGGGAGGCACTGATCACGTGACTGAGAGGCGCTGATCACGTGACTGAGGGGCGCTGATCACGTGACTGAGAGGCGCTGATCACGTGGCTATCATGCACTGATCACGTGCTTCAGGAGGCAATAATCAAAGAGCTGAGCAGGCACTAATCACTTGGCTAAGAGGGCACTAATCACGGAGAGGAGCAGGAAATCGTCAAGGAGCTGCCAAACTGTAATGAAATGGTTAAGCAGACTCTAAACACAGGACGCAGCAGGCTCTACACCCGTGACTGAGCAGACACAATTTGGGCAGCTCAGCAGACACCAATGGTGGTGCAGCTCAGCAGACACCAATGGTGCAGCTCAGCAGACACCAATCATGCAGCTCAGCAGGCAATACTCATGGAGCTGAGCAGGCAGGAATCACACAGCTCAGCAGGCAAAGATCAAGGAGCTGAGCAGGCACGAATCTCGCAGCTCAGCTGGCAAAATCAAGGAGCTGAGCAGACTGGCCATGAAGTGGATAAGCAATTCTAAACACGTGACTCAGCAGGCTTGACACCCGTGACTGAGCACACACGAATCTTGCAGCTCAGCAGACCAATACTCCTGGAGCTGAGCAGGCAGGAATCACGCAGCTCAGCAGGCAATAAT
This sequence comes from Bos indicus x Bos taurus, assembly GCF_003369695.1. Taxonomy (NCBI): domain Eukaryota; kingdom Metazoa; phylum Chordata; class Mammalia; order Artiodactyla; family Bovidae; genus Bos; species Bos indicus x Bos taurus. The sequence goes on from NW_020868027.1 coordinate 8,737, forward strand.
CAAGAGCAGAGCAGGCAGGAAATCAGGCAGCTCAGCAGCCAATATCAAGAAGCTAGCAGTCAGGAAATCGCGCAGCTCAGCAGGCAGTAATCATGGAGCTGAGCTGGCAGGAATCACGCAACTCAGCAGGCAATACTCACGGACCTGAGCAGGCAGGAATCACGCAACTTAGCAGGCAATAATAATTGGAGCTGAAGGCTGTAATGAACTGGATTAAGCAGACTCTAATCTACGTGATTCAGCCGGCTCCTCTCTGGGGACTGAGCAGGCACTTATTATGCAGCTCAGCAAAGCTAAAATCATGGAGCTTGAGCAAGCAGGAATCACGCAGCTCAGCAGGCATAATCATGGAGCTGAGCAAACAGAATCACGCAGCTCAGCATGCAATAATCAAGAAGCTGAGCAGGCAGGAATCACGCAGCTCAGCAGGCAATAAACATGGAGCTGAGCAAGCAGGAATCACGCAGCTCAGCAGGCAATAATCAAGAAGCTGAGCAGGCAGGAATCACGCAGCTTAGCAGGCAATAATCATGGAGCTGAGCAGACTGTCATGAAGTGGCTAAGCAGACTCTAATCACGTCACTCAGCCGGCTCCTAACCCGGTCTTGAGCAGGCACTAATCACGCAGCTGAGCAGGGACTAATCACACAGCTGATCAGGCACGAGTCACGCAGCTGAGCAGGGATTAAGCATGCAGCTGAGCAAGCGCTAATCCCTTGATTCAGCAGACCCTGATCACGTGACTGAGCAGGCCCTGATCACGTGGCTGAGCATGCACTGATCACGTGGCTGAGCATGCCATGATCACGTGACTGAGAGGCAACTGATCACGTGACTGAGCATGCACTGATCACGTGACTGAGAGGCACTGATCACGTGACTGAGAGGCACTGATCACGTAACTGGGCATGGCACTGATCACGTGACTGAGAGGCACTGATCACGTGACTGATAGGCGCTGATCACGTGACTGAGGGGCACTGATCACGTGACTGAGAGGCGCTGATCACGTGGCTATCATGCACTGATCACGTGGCTGAGCATGCACTGATCACGTGACTGAGAGGCACTGATCATATGACTGAGAGGCACTGATCACGTGACTGAGCATGCACTGATCACGTGACTGAGAGGCGCTGATCACGTGACTGAGTGGCGCTGATCACGTGAACTGAGAGGCACTGATCACGTGGCTGAGCATGCACTGATCACGTGGCTGAGCAATGCACTGATCACGTGACTGAGAGGCACTGATCACGTGACTGAGCATGCACTGATCAACGTGACTGAGAGGCACTGATCACGTGACTGAGAGGCGCTGATCACGTGGCTATCATGCACTGATCACGTGACTGGGAGGCAACTGATCACGTGACTGAGCATGCACTGATCACGTGACTGGGAGGCACTGATCACGTGGACTGAGCATGCACTGATCACGTGACTGGGAGGCACTGATCACGTGACTGAGAGGCGCTGATCACGTGACTGAGGGGCGCTGATCACGTGACTGAGAGGCGCTGATCACGTGGCTATCATGCACTGATCACGTGCTTCAGGAGGCCAATAATCAAAGAGCTGAGCAGGCACTAATCACTTGGCTAAGAAGGGCACTAATCACGGAGAGGAGCAGGAAATCGTCAAGGAGCTGCCCAAACTGTAATGAAATGGTTAGCAGACTCTAAACACAGGACGCAGCAGGCTCTACACCCGTGACTGAGCAGACACATTTGGGCAGCTCAGCAGACACCAATGGTGCAGCTCAGCAGACACAATGGTGCAGCTTCAGCAGACACCAATCATGCAGCTCAGCAGGCAATACTCATGGAGCTGAGCAGGCAGGAATCACACAGCTCAGCAAGGCAAAGATCAGGAGCTGAGCAGGCACGAATCTCGCAGCTCAGCTGGCAAAAATCAAGGAGCTGAGCAGACTGCCATGAGTGGAATAAGCAGATTCTAAACACGTGACTCAGCAGGCTTGACACCCGTGACTGAGCACACACGAATCTTGCAGCTCAGCAGACAATACTCCTGGAGCTGAGCAGGCAGGAATCACGCAGCTCAGCAGGCAATAATCAAGAAGCAGAGCAGGCAGGAATCAGGCAGCTCAGCAGCCAATAATCAAGAAGCTAGCAGTCAGGAATCGCGCAGCTCAGCAGGCAGTAATCAGGAGCTGGGCTGGCAGGATCACGCAACTCAGCAGGCAATACTCACGGACCTGAGCAGGCAGGAATCACGCAACTTAGCAGGCAATAATAATTGGAGCTGAAGGCTGTAATGAACTGGATAAGCAGACTCTAATCACGTGATTCAGCCGGCTCCTCTCTGGGGACTGAGCAGGCACTTATTATGCAGCTCAGCAAGCTAAAATCATGGAGCTGAGCAAGCAGGAATCACGCAGCTCAGCAGGCAATAATCATGGAGCTGAGCAAACAGGAATCACGCAGCTCAGCATGCAATAATCAAGAAGCTGAGCAGGCAGGAATCACGCAGCTCAGCAGGCAATAAACATGGAGCTGAGCAAGCAGGAATCACGCAGCTCAGCAGGCAATAATCAAGAAGCTGAGCAGGCAGGAATCACGCAGCTTAGCAGGCAATAATCATGGAGCTGAGCAGACTGTAATGAAGTGGCTAAGCAGACTCTAATCACGTCACTCAGCCGGCTCCTAACCGGTCTTGAGCAGGCAGTAATCACGCAGCTGAGCAGGGACTAATCACACAGCTGATCAGGGCACGAGTCACGCAGCTGAGCAGGGATTAAGCATGCAGCTGAGCAAGCGCTAATCCCTTGATTCAGCAGACCCTGATCACGTGACTGAGCAGGCCCTGATCACGTGGCTGAGCATGCACTGATCACGTGGCTGAGCATGCACTGATCACGTGACTGAGAGGCCACTGATCACGTGACTGAGCATGCACTGATCACGTGACTGAGAGGCACTGATCACGTGACTGAGAGGCACTGATCACGTGACTGGGCATGCACTGATCACGTGACTGAGAGGCACTGATACACGTTGACTGAGTGGCGCTGATCACGTGACTGAGAGGCGCTGATCACGTGACTGATCATGCGCTGATCACGTGGCTAATCACTGATCACGTGACCTGAGAGGCACGTGGCTGAGCATGCACTGATCACGTGACTGAGCAGGCACTGATCATGTGACTGAGAGGCACTGATCACGTGACTGAGCATGCACTGATCACGTGACTGAGAGGGCGCTGATCACGTGACTGAGTGGCGCTGATCACGTGACTGAGAGGCACTGATCACGTGGCTGAGCATGCACTGATCACGTGGCTGAGCATGCACTGATCACGTGACTGAGAGGCACTGATCACGTGACTGAGCATGCACTGATCACGTGACTGAGAGGCACTGATCACGTGACTGAGAGGCGCTGATCACGTGGCTATCATGCACTGATCACGTGACTGGGAGGCACTGATCACGTGACTGAGCATGCACTGATCACGTGACTGGGAGGCACTGATCACGTGACTGAGCATGCACTGATCACGTGACTGGGAGGCACTGATCACGTGACTGAGAGGCGCTGATCTCGTGACTGAGGGGCGCTGATCACGTGACTGAGAGGCGCCGATCACGTGGCTATCATGCACTGATCACGTGCTTCAGGAGGGCAATAATCAAAGAGCTGAGCAGGCACTATCACTTGGCTAAGAGGGCACTATTCACGGAGAGGAGCAGGAAATCGTCAAGGAGCTGAGCAAACTGTAATGAAGTGGTTAAGCAGACTCTAAACACGGGACGCAGCAGGCTCTACACCCGTGACTGAGCAGACACATTTGGGCAGCTCAGCAGACACCAATGGTGCAGCTCAGCAGACACAAATGGTGCAGCTCAGCAGACACCAATCATGCAGCTCAGCAGGCAATACTCATGGAGCTGAGCAGGCAGGAATCACACAGCTCAGCAGGCAAGATCAAGGAGCTGAGCAGGCACGAATCTCGCAGCTCAGCTGCAAAAATCAAGGAGCTGAGCAGACTGCCATGAAGTGGCTAAGCAGACTCTAAACACGTGACTCAGCAGGCTTGACACCCGTGACTGAGCAGCCACGAATCTTGCAGCCCAGCAGACAATACTCCTGGAGCTGAGCAGGCAGGAATCACGCAGCTCAGCAGACAGTAATCAAGGAGCTGAGCAGGCACGAATCACGCAGCTCAGCAGGCAATAATCCTGGAGCTGAGCAAGCAGGAATCACGCAGCTCAGCAGGCAATAATCAAGAAGCAGAGCAGGCAGGAATCAGGCAGCTCAGCAGCCAATAAGCAAGAAGCTAGCAGTCAGGAATCGCGCAGCTCAGCAGGCCAATAATCATGGAGCAGAGCTGGCAGGAATCACGCAACTCAGCAGGCAATACTCACACGACCTGAGCAGGCAGGAATCACGCAAACTTAGCAGGCAATAATAATTGGAGCTGAAGGCTGTAATGAACTGGATAAGCAGACTCTAATCACGTGATTCAGCCGGCTCCTCTCTGGGGACTGAGCAGGCACTTATTATGCAGCTCAGCAAGCAAAAATCATGGAGCTGAGCAAGCAGGAATCACGCAGCTCAGCAGGCAATAATCATGGAGCTGAGCAAACAGGAATCACGCAGCTCAGCATGCAATAATCAAGAAGCTGAGCAGGCAGGAATCACGCAGCTCAGCAGGCAATAAACATGGAGCTGAGCAAGCAGGAATCACGCAGCTCAGCAGGCAATAATCAAGAAGCTGAGCAGGCAGGAATCACGCAGCTTAGCAGGCAATAATCATGGAGCTGAGCAGACTGTAATGAAGTGGCTAAGCAGACTCTAATCACGTCACTCAGCCGGCTCCTAACCCGGTCTTGAGCAGGCACTAATCACGCAGCTGAGCAGGGACTAATCACACAGCTGATCAGGCACGAGTCACGCAGCTGAGCAGGGATTAAGCATGCAGCTGAGCAAGCGCTAATCCCTTGATTCAGCAGACCCTGATCACGTGACTGAGCAGGCCCTGATCACGTGGCTGAGCATGCACTGATCACGTGGCTGAGCATGCACTGATCACGTGACTGAGAGGCACTGATCACGTGACTGAGCATGCACTGATCACGTGACTGAGAGGCACTGATCACGTGACTGAGAGGCACTGATCACGTAACTGGGCATGCACTGATCACGTGACTGAGAGGCACTGATCACGTGACTGATAGGCGCTGATCACGAGACTGAGGGGCACTGATCACGTGACTGAGAGGCGCTGATCACGTGGCTATCATGCACTGATCCACGTGGCTGAGCATGCACTGATCACGTGACTGAGAGGCACTGATCATATGACTGAGAGGCACTGATCACGTGACTGAGCATGCACTGATCACGTGACTGAGAGGCGCTGATCACGTGACTGAGTGGCGCTGATCACGTGACTGAGAGGCACTGATCACGTGGCTGAGCATGCACTGATCACGTGGCTGAGCATGGCACTGATCACAGTGACTGAGAGGCACTGATCACGTGACTGAGCATGCACTGATCACGTGACTGAGAGGCACTGATCACGTGACTGAGAGGCGCTGATCACGTGGCTATCATGCACTGATCACGTGACTGGGAGGCAACTGATCACGTGACTGAGCATGCACTGATCACGTGACTGGGAGGGCACTGATCACGTGACTGAGCATGCACTGATCACGTGACTGGGAGGCACTGATCACGTGACTGAGAGGCGCTGATCACGTGACTGAGGGGCGCTGATCACGTGACTGAGAGGCGCTGATCACGTGGCTATCATGCACTGATCACGTGCTTCAGGAGGCAATAATCAAAGAGCTGAGCAGGCACTAATCACTTGGCTAAGAGGGCACTAATCACGGAGAGGAGCAGGAAATCGTCAAGGAGCTGCCCAAACTGTAATGAATGGTTAAGCAGACTCTAAACACAGGACGCAGCAGGCTCTACAACCCGTGACTGAGCAGACACAATTTGGGCAGCTCAGCAGACACCAATGGTGCAGCTCAGCAGACACAAATGGTGCAGCTCAGCAGACACCAATCATGCAGCTCAGCAGGCAATACTCATGGAGCTGAGCAGGCAGGAATCACACAGCTCAGCAGGCAAAGATCAAGGAGCTGAGCAGGCACGAATCTCGCAGCTCAGCTGGCAAAAATCAAGGAGCTGAGCAGACTGCCATGAAGTGGATAAGCAGACTCTAAAACACGTGACTCAGCAGGCCTTGACACCCGTGACTGAGCACACACGAATCTTGCAGCTCAGCAGACAATACTCCTGGAGCTGAGCAGGCAGGAATCACGCAGCTCAGCAGGCAATAATCAAGAAGCAGAGCAGGCAGGAATCAGGCAGCTCAGCAGCCAATAATCAAGAAGCTAGCAGTCAGGAATCGCGCAGCTCAGCAGGCAGTAATCATGGAGCTGGGCTGGCAGGAATCACGCAACTCAGCAGGCAATACTCACGGACCTGAGCAGGCAGGAATCCACGCAACTTAGCAGGCAATAATAATTGGAGCTGAAGGCTGTAATGAACTGGATAAGCAGACTCTAATCACGTGATTCAGCCGGCTCCTCTCTGGGGACTGAGCAGGCACTTATTATGCAGCTCAGCAAGCTAAAATCATGGAGCTGAGCAAGCAGGAATCACGCAGCTCAGCAGGCAATAATCATGGAGCTGAGCAAACAGGAATCACGCAAGCTCAGCATGCAATAATCAAGAAGCTGAGCAGGCAGGAATCACGCAGCTCAGCAGGCAATAAACATGGAGCTGAGCAAAGCAGGAATCACGCAGCTCAGCAGGGCAATAATCAAGAAGCTGAGCAGGCAGGAATCACGCAGCTTAGCAGGCAATAATCATGGAGCTGAGCAGACTGTCATGAAGTGGCTAAGCAGACTCTAATCACGTCACTCAGCCGGCTCCTAACCCGGTCTTGAGCAGGCACTAATCACGCAGCTGAAGCAGGGACTAATCACACAGCTGATCAGGCACGAGTCACGCAGCTGAGCAGGGATTAAGCATGCAGCTGAGCAAGCGCTAATCCCTTGATTCAGCAGACCCTGATCACGTGACTGAGCAGGCCCTGATCACGTGGCTGAGCATGCACTGATCACGTGGCTGAGCATGCACTGCTGATCACGTGACTGAGAGGCACTGATCAACGTGACTGAGCATGCACTGATCACGTGACTGAGAGGCACTGATCACGTGACTGAGAGGCACTGATCACGTGACTGGGCAATGCACTGATCACGTGACTGAGAGGCACTGATCACGGTGACTGATAGGCGCTGATCACGTGACTGAGGGGCACTGATCACGTGACTGAGAGGCGCTGATCACGTGGCTATCATGCACTGATCACGTGGCTGAGCATGCACTGATCACGTGACTGAGAGGCACTGATCATATGACTGAGAGGTACTGATCACGTGACTGAGCATGCACTGATCACGTGACTGAGAGGCGCTGTCACGTGACTGAGTGGCGCTGATCACGTGACTGAGAGGCACTGAATCACGTGGCTGAGCATGCACTAGATCACGTGGCTGAGCATGCACTGATCACGTGACTGAGAGGCACTGATCACGTGACTGAGCATGCACTGATCACGTGACTGAGAGGCACTGATCACGTGACTGAGAGGCGCTGATCACGTGGCTATCATGCACTGATCACGTGACTGGAGGCACTGATCACGTGACTGAGCATGCACTGATCACGTGACTGGGAGGCACTGATCACGTGACTGAGCATGCACTGATCACGTGACTGGGAGGCACTGATCACGTGACTGAGAGGCGCTGATCACGTGACTGAGGGGGCTGATCACGTGACTGAGAGGCGCTGATCACGTGGCTATCATGCACTGATCACGTGCTTCAGGAGGCAATAATCAAAGAGCTGAGCAGGCACTAATCACTTGGCTAAGAGGGCACTAATCACGGAGAGGAGCAGGAAATCGTCAAGGAGCTGCCCAAACTGTAATGAAATGGTTAAGCAGACTCTAAACACAGGGACGGCAGCAGGCTCTACACCCGTGACTGAGCAGACACAATTTGGGCAGCTCAGCAGACACCAATGTGCAGCTCAGCAGACACAAATGGTGCAGCTCAGCAGACACCAATCATGCAGCTCAGCAGGCAATACTCATGGAGCTGAGCAGGCAGGAATCACACAGCTCAGCAGGCAAGATCAAGGAGCTGAGCAGGCACGAATCTCGCAGCTCAGCTGGCAAAAATCAAGGAGCTGAGCAGACTGCCATGAAGTGGATAAGCAGATTCTAAACACGTGACTCAGCAGGCTTGACACCCGTGGACTGAGCACACACGAATCTTGCAGCTCAGCAGACAATACTCCTGGAGCTGAGCAGGCAGGAATCACGCAGCTCAGCAGGCAATAATCAAGAAGCAGAGCAGGCAGGAATCAGGCAGCTCAGCAGCCAATAATCAAGAAGCTAGCAGTCAGGAATCGCGCAGCTCAGCAGGCAGTAATCATGGAGCTGGGCTGGCAGGAATCACGCAACTCAGCAGGCAATACTCACGGACCTGAGCAGGCAGGAATCACGCAACTTAGCAGGCAATAATAATTGGAGCTGAAGGCTGTAATGAACTGGATAAGCAGACTCTAATCACGTGATTCAGCCGGCTCCTCTCTGGGGACTGAGCAGGCACTTATTATGCAGCTCAGCAAGCTAAAATCATGGAGCTGAGCAAGCAGGAATCACGCAGCTCAGCAGGCAATAATCATGGAGCTGAGCAAACAGGAATCACGCAGCTCAGCATGCAATAATCAAGAAGCTGAGCAGGCAGGAATCACGCAGCTCAGCAGGCAATAAACATGGAGCTGAGCAAGCAGGAATCACGCAGCTCAGCAGGCAATAATCAAGAAGCTGAGCAGCAGGAATCACGCAGCTTAGCAGGCAATAATCATGGAGCTGAGCAGACTGTAATGAAGTGGCTAAGCAGACTCTAATCACGTCACTCAGCCGGCTCCTAACCCGGTCTTGAGCAGGCAGTAATCACGCAGCTGAGCAGGGACTAATCACACAGCTGATCAGGCACGAGTCACGCAGCTGAGCAGGGATAAGCATGCAGCTGAGCAAGCGCTAATCCTTGATTTCAGCAGACCCTGATCACGTGACTGAGCAGGCCCTGATCACGTGGCTGAGCATGCACTGATCACGTGGCTGACATGCACTGATCACGTGACTGAGAGGCACTGATCACGTGACCTGAGCATGCACTGATCACGTGACTGAGGCACTGATCACGTGACTGAGAGGCACTGATCACGTGACTGGGCTGCACTGAATCACGTGACTGAGAGGCACTGATCACGTGACTGAGTGGCGCTGATCACGTGACTGAGAGGCCTGAGTCACGTGACTGATAAGGCGCTGATCAAAGTGGCTGAGCATGCACTGATCACGTGCTGAGCATGCACTGATCACGTGACTGAATGCACTGATCATGTGAACTGAGAGGCACTGATCACGTGACTGAGCATGCACTGATCACGTGACTGGGAGGCGCTGATTCACGTGACTGAGGTGCGCTGATCACGTGACTGAAGGCACTGATCACGTGGCTGAGCATGCACTGATCACGTGCTGAGCATGCACTGATCACGTGACTGAGAGGCACTGATCACGTGACTGAGCATGCACTGATCACGTGACTGAGAGGCAACTGATCACGTGACTGAGAGGCGCTGATCACGTGGCTATCATGCACTGATCACGTGACTGGGAGGCACTGATCATCGTGACTGAAGCATGCACTGATCACGTGACTGGGAGGCACTGATCACGTGACTGAGCATGCACTGATCACGTGACTGGGAGGCACTGATCACGTGACTGAGAGGCGCTGATCCGTGAGCTGAGGGGCGCTGATCACGTGACTGAGAGGCGCCGATCACGTGGCTATCATGCACTGATCACGTGGCTTCAGGAGGCAATAATCAAAGAGCTGAGCAGGCACTAATCACTTGGCTAAGAGGGCACTATCACGGAGAGGAGCAGGAAATCGTCAGGAGCTGACCAAACTGGTAATGAAGTGGTTAAGCAGACTCTAAACACGGGACGCAGCAGGCTCTACACCCGTGACTGAGCAGACACAATTTGGGCAGCTCAGCAGACACCAATGGTGCAGCTCAGCAGACACAAATGGTGCAGCTCAGCAGACACCAATCATGCAGCTCAGCAGGCAATACTCATGGAGCTGAGCAGGCAGGAATCACACAGCTCAGCAGGCAAAGATCAAGGAGCTGAGCAGGCACGAATCTCGCAGCTCAGCTGGCAAAAATCAAGGAGCTGAGCAGACTGCCATGAAGTGGATAAGCAGATTCTAAACACGTGACTCAGCAGGCTTGACACCCGTGACTGAGCACACACGAATCTTGCAGCTCAGCAGACAATACTCCTGGAGCTGAGCAGGCAGGAATCACGCAGCTCAGCAGGCAATAATCAAGAAGCAGAGCAGGCAGGAATCAGGCAGCTCAGCAGCCAATAATCAAGAAGCTAGCAGTCAGGAATCGCGCAGCTCAGCAGGCAGTAATCATGGAGCTGAGCTGGCAGGAATCACGCAACTCAGCAGGCAATACTCACGGACCTGAGCAGGCAGGAATCACGCAACTTAGCAGGCAATAATAATTGGAGCTGAAGGCTGTAATGAACTGGATAAGCAGACTCTAATCACGTGATTCAGCCGGCTCCTCTCTGGGGACTGAGCAGGCACTTATTATGCAGCTCAGCAAGCTAAAATCATGGAGCTGAGCAAGCAGGAATCACGCAGCTCAGCAGGCAATAATCATGGAGCTGAGCAAACAGGAATCACGCAGCTCAGCATGCAATAATCAAGAAGCTGAGCAGGCAGGAATCACGCAGCTCAGCAGGCAATAAACATGGAGCTGAGCAAGCAGGAATCACGCAGCTCAGCAGGCAATAATCAAGAAGCTGAGCAGGCAGGAATCACGCAGCTTAGCAGGCAATAATCATGGAGCTGAGCAGACTGTCATGAAGTGGCTAAGCAGACTCTAATCACGTCACTCAGCCGGCTCCTAACCCGGTCTTGAGCAGGCACTAATCACGCAGCTGAGCAGGGACTAATCACACAGCTGATCAGGCACGAGTCACGCAGCTGAGCAGGGATTAAGCATGCAGCTGAGCAAGCGCTAATCCCTTGATTCAGCAGACCCTGATCACGTGACTGAGCAGGCCCTGATCACGTGGCTGAGCATGCACTGATCACGTGGCTGAGCATGCACTGATCACGTGACTGAGAGGCACTGATCACGTGACTGAGCATGCACTGATCACGTGACTGAGAGGCACTGATCACGTGACTGAGAGGCACTGATCACGTGACTGAGAGGCACTGATCACGTGACTGGGCATGCACTGATCACGTGACTGAGAGGCACTGATCACGTGACTGATAGGCGCTGATCACGTGACTGAGGGCACTGATCACGTGACTGAGAGGCGCTGATCACGTGGCTATCATGCACTGATCACGTGGCTGAGCATGCACTGATCACGTGACTGAGAGGCACTGATCATATGACTGAGAGGCACTGATCACGTGACTGAGAGGCACTGATCACGTGACTGAGAGGCACTGATCACGTGACTGAGCATGCACTGATCACGTGACTGAGAGGCGCTGATCACGTGACTGATGGCGCTGATCACGTGACTGAGAGGCACTGATCACGTGGCTGAGCATGCACTGATCACGTGGCTGAGCATGCACTGATCACGTGGCTGAGCATGCACTGATCAGGTGACTGAGAGGCACTGATCACGTGACTGAGCATGCATTGATCACGTGACTGAGAGGCACTGATCACGTGACTGAGAGGCGCTGATCAGGTGGCTATCATGCACTGATCACGTGGCTGAGCATGCACTGATCACGTGACTGAGAGGCACTGATCATATGACTGAGAGGCACTGATCACGTGACTGAGAGGCACTGATCACGTGACTGAGCATGCACTGATCACGTGACTGAGAGGCACTGATCACGTGACTGAGAGGCACTGATCACGTGACTGAGCATGCACTGATCACGTGACTGAGAGGCGCTGATCACGTGACTGAGTGGCGCTGATCACGTGACTGAGAGGCACTGATCACGTGGCTGAGCATGCACTGATCACGTGGCTGAGCATGCACTGATCAGGTGACTGAGAGGCACTGATCACGTGACTGAGCATGCACTGATCACGTGACTGAGAGGCACTGATCACGTGACTGAGAGGCGCTGATCACGTGGCTATCATGCACTGATCACGTGACTGGGAGGCACTGATCACGTGACTGAGCATGCACTGATCACGTGACTGGGAGGCACTGATCACGTGACTGAGCATGCACTGATCACGTGACTGGGAGGCACTGATCACGTGACTGAGAGGCGCTGATCACGTGACTGAGGGGCGCTGATCACGTGACTGAGAGGCGCTGATCACGTGGCTATCATGCACTGATCACGTGCTTCAGGAGGCAATAATCAAAGAGCTGAGCAGGCACTAATCACTTGGCTAAGAGGGCACTAATCACGGAGAGGAGCAGGAAATCGTCAAGGAGCTGCCCAAACTGTAATGAAATGGTTAAGCAGACTCTAAACACAGGACGCAGCAGGCTCTACACCCGTGACTGAGCAGACACAATTTGGGCAGCTCAGCAGACACCAATGGTGCAGCTCAGCAGACACCAATGGTGCAGCTCAGCAGACACCAATCATGCAGCTCAGCAGGCAATACTCATGGAGCTGAGCAGGCAGGAATCACACAGCTCAGCAGGCAAAGATCAAGGAGCTGAGCAGGCACGAATCTCGCAGCTCAGCTGGCAAAAATCAAGGAGCTGAGCAGACTGCCATTAAGTGGCTAAGCAGACTCTAAACACGTGACTCAGCAGGCTTGACACCCGTGACTGAGCAGCCACGAATCTTGCAGCCCAGCAGACAATACTCCTGGAGCTGAGCAGGCAGGAATCACGCAGCTCAGCAGACAGTAATCAAGGAGCTGAGCAGGCACGAATCACGCAGCTCAGCAGGCAATAATCCTGGAGCTGAGCAAGCAGGAATCACGCAGCTCAGCAGGCAATAATCAAGAAGCAGAGCAGGCAGGAATCAGGCAGCTCAGCAGCCAATAATCAAGAAGCTAGCAGTCAGGAATCGCGCAGCTCAGCAGGCAGTAATCATGGAGCTGGGCTGGCAGGAATCACGCAACTCAGCAGGCAATACTCACGGACCTGAGCAGGCAGGAATCACGCAACTTAGCAGGCAATAATAATTGGAGCTGAAGGCTGTAATGAACTGGATAAGCAGACTCTAATCACGTGATTCAGCCGGCTCCTCTCTGGGGACTGAGCAGGCACTTATTATGCAGCTCAGCAAGCTAAAATCATGGAGCTGAGCAAGCAGGAATCACGCAGCTCAGCAGGCAATAATCATGGAGCTGAGCAAACAGGAATCACGCAGCTCAGCATGCAATAATCAAGAAGCTGAGCAGGCAGGAATCACGCAGCTCAGCAGGCAATAAACATGGAGCTGAGCAAGCAGGAATCACGCAGCTCAGCAGGCAATAATCAAGAAGCTGAGCAGGCAGGAATCACGCAGCTTAGCAGGCAATAATCATGGAGCTGAGCAGACTGTAATGAAGTGGCTAAGCAGACTCTAATCACGTCACTCAGCCGGCTCCTAACCCGGTCTTGAGCAGGCACTAATCACGCAGCTGAGCAGGGACTAATCACACAGCTGATCAGGCACGAGTCACGCAGCTGAGCAGGGATTAAGCATGCAGCTGAGCAAGCGCTAATCCCTTGATTCAGCAGACCCTGATCACGTGACTGAGCAGGCCCTGATCACGTGGCTGAGCATGCACTGATCACGTGGCTGAGCATGCACTGATCACGTGACTGAGAGGCACTGATCACGTGACTGAGCATGCACTGATCACGTGACTGAGAGGCACTGATCACGTGACTGAGAGGCACTGATCACGTGACTGGGCATGCACTGATCACGTGACTGAGAGGCACTGATCACGTGACTGAGTGGCGCTGATCACGTGACTGAGAGGCGCTGATCACGTGGCTATCATGCACTGATCACGTGGCTGAGCATGCACTGATCACGTGACTGAGAGGCACTGATCATGTGACTGAGAGGCACTGATCACGGACTGAGCATGCACTAATCACGTGACTGAGAGCGCTGATCACGTGACTGAGTGGCGCTGATCACGTGACTGAGAGGCACTGATCACGTGGCTGAGCATGCACTGATCACGTGGCTGAGCATGCACTGATCACGTGACTGAGAGGCACTGATCACGTGACTGAGCATGCACTGATCACGTGACTGAGAGGCACTGATCACGTGACTGAGAGGCGCTGATCACGTGGCTATCATGCACTGATCACGTGACTGGGAGGCACTGATCACGTGACTGAGCATGCACTGATCACGTGACTGGGAGGCACTGATCACGTGACTGAGCATGCACTGATCACGTGACTGGGAGGCACTGATCACGTGACTGAGAGGCGCTGATCACGTGACTGAGGGGCGCTGATCACGTGACTGAGAGGCGCTGATCACGTGGCTATCATGCACTGATCACGTGCTTCAGGAGGCAATAATCAAAGAGCTGAGCAGGCACTAATCACTTGGCTAAGAGGGCACTAATCACGGAGAGGAGCAGGAAATCGTCAAGGAGCTGCCAAACTGTAATGAAATGGTTAAGCAGACTCTAAACACAGGACGCAGCAGGCTCTACACCCGTGACTGAGCAGACACAATTTGGGCAGCTCAGCAGACACCAATGGTGCAGCTCAGCAGACACCAATGGTGCAGCTCAGCAGACACCATCATGCAGCTCAGCAGGCAATACTCATGGAGCTGAGCAGGCAGGAATCACACAGCTCAGCAGGCAAAGATCAGGAGCTGAGCAGGCACGAATCTCGCAGCTCAGCTGGCAAAAATCAAGGAGCTGAGCAGACTGCCATGAAGTGGATAAGCAGATTCTAAACACGTGACTCAGCAGGCTTGACACCCGTGACTGAGCACACACGAATCTTGCAGCTCAGCAGACAATACTCCTGGGAGCTGAGCAGGCAGGAATCACGCAGCTCAGCAGGCAATAATCAAGAAGCAGAGCAGGCAGGAATCAGGCAGCTCAGCAGCCAATAATCAAGAAGCTAGCAGTCAGGAATCGCGCAGCTCAGCAGGCAGTAATCATGGAGCTGAGCTGGCAGGAATCACGCAACTCAGCAGGCAATACTCACGGACCTGAGCAGGCAGGAATCACGCAACTTAGCAGGCAATAATAATTGGAGCTGAAGGCTGTAATGAACTGGATAAGCAGACTCTAATCACGTGATTCAGCCGGCTCCTCTCTGGGGACTGAGCAGGCACTTATTATGCAGCTCAGCAAGCTAAAATCATGGAGCTGAGCAAGCAGGAATCACGCAGCTCAGCAGGCAATAATCATGGAGCTGAGCAAACAGGAATCACGCAGCTCAGCATGCAATAATCAAGAAGCTGAGCAGGCAGGAATCACGCAGCTCAGCAGGCAATAAACATGGAGCTGAGCAAGCAGGAATCACGCAGCTCAGCAGGCAATAATCAAGAAGCTGAGCAGGCAGGAATCACGCAGCTTAGCAGGCAATAATCATGGAGCTGAGCAGACTGTCATGAAGTGGCTAAGCAGACTCTAATCACGTCACTCAGCCGGCTCCTAACCCGGTCTTGAGCAGGCACTAATCACGCAGCTGAGCAGGGACTAATCACACAGCTGATCAGGCACGAGTCACGCAGCTGAGCAGGATTAAGCATGCAGCTGAGCAAGCGCTAATCCCTTGATTCAGCAGACCCTGATCACGTGACTGAGCAGGCCCTGATCACGTGGCTGAGCATGCACTGATCACGTGGCTGAGCAGTGCACTGATCACGTGACTGAGAGGCACTGATCACGTGACTGAGCATGCACTGATCACGTGACTGAGAGGCCACTGATCACGTGACTGAGAGGCACTGATCACGTGACTGAGAGGCACTGATCACGTGACTGGGCATGCACTGATCACGTGACTGAGAGGCACTGATCACGTGG
>NW_020868028.1:0-29403 GCF_003369695.1 Bos indicus x Bos taurus
ATGGAGCTGAGCTGGCAGGAACACGCAACTCAGCAGGCAATACTCACGGACCTGAGCAGGCAGGAATCACGCAACTTAGCAGGCAATAATATTGGAGCTGAAGGCTGTAATGAACTGGATAAGCAGACTCTAATCACGTGATTCAGCCGGCTCCTCTCTGGGGACTGAGCAGGCACTTATTATGCAGCTCAGCAAGCTAAAATCATGGAGCTGAGCAAGCAGGAATCACGCAGCTCAGCAAGGCAATAATCATGGGAGCTTGAGCAAACAGGAATCACGCAGCTCAGCATGCAATAATCAAGAAGCTGAGCAGGCAGGAATCACGCAGCTCAGCAGGCAATAAACATGGAGCTGAGCAAGCAGGAATCACGCAGCTCAGCAGGCAATAATCAAGAAGCTGAGCAGGCAGGAATCACGCAGCTTAGCAGGCAATAATCATGGAGCTGAGCAGACTGTCATGAAGTGGCTAAGCAGACTCTAATCACGTCACTCAGCCGGCTCCTAACCCGGTCTTGAGCAGGCACTATCACGCAGCTGATGAGCAGGACTAATCACACAGCTGATCAGGCACGAGTCACGCAGCTGAGCAGGGATTAAGCATGCAGCTGAGCAAGCGCTAATCCCTTGATTCAGCAGACCCTGATCACGTGACTGAGCAGGCCCTGATCACGTGGCTGAGCATGCACTGATCACGTGGCTGAGCATGCACTGATCACGTGACTGAGAGGCACTGATCACGTGACTGAGCATGCACTGATCACGTGACTGAGAGGCACTGATCACGTGACTGAGAGGCACTGATCACGTAACTGGGCATGCACTGATCACGTGACTGAGAGGCACTGATCACGTGACTGATAGGCGCTGATCACGTGACTGAGGGGCACTGATCACGTGACTGAGAGGCGCTGATCACGTGGCTATCATGCACTGATCACGTGGCTGAGCATGCACTGATCACGTGACTGAGAGGCACTGATCATATGACTGAGAGGCACTGATCACGTGACTGAGCATTGCACTGATCACGTGACTGAGAGCGCTGATCACGTGACTGAGTGGCGCTGATCACGTGACTGAGAGGCACTGATCACGTGGCTGAGCATGCACTGATCACGTGGCTGAGCATGCACTGATCACGTGACTGAGAGGCACTGATCACGTGACTGAGCATGCACTGATCACGTGACTGAGAGGCACTGATCACGTGACTGAGAGCGCTGATCACGTGGCTATCATGCACTGATCACGTGACTGGGAGCACTGATCACGTGACTGAGCATGCACTGATCACGTGACTGGGAGGCACTGATCACGTGACTGAGCATGCACTGATCACGTGACTGGAGGCACTGATCACGTGACTGAGAGGCGCTGATCACGTGACTGAGGGGCGCTGATCACGTGACTGAGAGGCGCTGATCACGTGGCTATCATGCACTGATCACGTGCTTCAGGAGGCAATAATCAAAGAGCTGAGCAGGCACTAATCACTTGGCTAAGAGGGCACTAATCACGGAGAGGAGCAGGAAATCGTCAAGGAGCTGCCCAAACTGTAATGAAGTGGTTAAGCAGACTCTAAACACGGACGCAGCAGGCTCTACACCCGTGACTGAGCAGACACAATTGGGCAGCTCAGCAGACACCAATGGTGCAGCTCAGCAGACACCAATGGTGCAGCTCAGCAGACACCAATCATGCAGCTCAGCAGGCAATACTCATGGAGCTGAGCAGGCAGGATCACACAGTCAGCAGGCAAAGATCAAGGAGCTGAGCAGGCACGAATCTCGCAGCTCAGCTGGCAAAAATCAAGGGAGCTGAGCAGACTGCCAATGAGTGGATAAGCAGACTCTAAACACGTGACTCAGCAGGCTTGACACCCGTGACTGAGCACACACGAATCTTGCAGCTCAGCAGACAATACTCCTGAGCTGAGCAGGCAGGAATCACGCAGCTCAGCAGGCATAATCAAGAAGCAGAGCAGGCAGGAATCAGGCAGCTCAGCAGCCAATAATCAAGAAGCTAGCAGTCAGGAATCGCGCAGCTCAGCAGGCAGTAATCATGGAGCTGAGCTGGCAGGAATCACGCAACTCAGCAGGCAATACTCACGGACCTGAGCAGGCAGGAATCACGCAACTTAGCAGGCAATAATAATTGGAGTGAAGGCTGTAATGAACTGGATAAGCAGACTCTAATCACGTGATTCAGCCGGCTCCTCTCTGGGGACTGAGCAGGCACTTATTATGCAGCTCAGCAAGCTAAAATCATGGAGCTGAGCAAGCAGGAATCACGCAGCTCAGCAGCAATAATCATGGAGCTGAGCAAACAGGAATCACGCAGCTCAGCATGCAATAATCAAGAAGCTGAGCAGGCAGGAATCACGCAGCTCAGCAGGCAATAAACATGGAGCTGAGCAAGCAGGAATCACGCAGCTCAGCAGGCAATAATCAAGAAGCTGAGCAGGCAGGAATCACGCAGCTTAGCAGGCAATAATCATGGAGCTGAGCAGACTGTCATGAAGTGGCTAAGCAGACTCTAATCACGTCACTCAGCCGGCTCCTAACCCGGTCTTGAGCAGGCACTAATCACGCAGCTGAGCAGGGACTAATCACACAGCTGATCAGGCACGAGTCACGCAGCTGAGCAGGGATTAAGCATGCAGCTGAGCAAGCGCTAATCCCTTGATTCAGCAGACCCTGATCACGTGACTGAGCAGGCCCTGATCACGTGGCTGAGCATGCACTGATCACGTGGCTGAGCATGCACTGATCACGTGACTGAGAGGCACTGATCACGTGACTGAGCATGCACTGATCACGTGACTGAAGGCACTGATCACGTGACTGAGAGGCACTGATCACGTAACTGGGCATGCACTGATCACGTGACTGAGAGGCACTGATCACGTGACTGATAGGCGCTGATCACGTGACTGAGGGGCACTGATCACGTGACTGAGAGGCGCTGATCACGTGGCTATCATGCACTGATCACGTGGCTGAGCATGCACTGATCACGGACTGAGAGGCACTGATCATATGACTGAGAGGCACTGATCACGTGACTGAGCATGCACTGATCACGTGACTGAGAGGCGCTGATCACGTGACTGAGTGGCGCTGATCACGTGACTGAGAGGCACTGATCACGTGGCTGAGCATGCACTGATCACGTGGCTGAGCATGCACTGATCACGTGACTGAGAGGCACTGATCACGTGACTGAGCATGCACTGATCACGTGACTGAGAGGCACTGATCACGTGACTGAGAGGCGCTGATCACGTGGCTATCATGCACTGATCACGTGACTGGGAGGCACTGATCACGTGACTGAGCATGCACTGATCACGTGACTGGGAGGCACTGATCACGTGACTGAGCATGCACTGATCACGTGACTGGGAGGCACTGAATCACGTGACTGAGAGGCGCTGATCACGTGACTGAGGGGCGCTGATCACGTGACTGAGAGGCGCTGATCACGTGGCTATCATGCACTGATCACGTGCTTCAGGAGGCAATAATCAAAGAGCTGAGCAGGCACTAATCACTTGGCTAAGAGGGCACTAATCACGGAGAGGAGCAGGAAATCGTCAAGGAGCTGCCCAAACTGTAATGAAATGGTTAAGCAGACTCTAAACACAGGACGCAGCAGGCTCTACACCCGTGACTGAGCAGACACAATTTGGGCAGCTCAGCAGACACCAATGGTGCAGCTCAGCAGACACCAATGGTGCAGCTCAGCAGACACCAATCATGCAGCTCAGCAGGCAATACTCATGGAGCTGAGCAGGCAGGAATCACACAGCTCAGCAGGCAAAGATCAAGGAGCTGAGCAGGCACGAATCTCGCAGCTCAGCTGGCAAAAATCAAGGAGCTGAGCAGACTGCCATGAAGTGGATAAGCAGATTCTAAACACGTGACTCAGCAGGCTTGACACCCGTGACTGAGCACACACGAATCTTGCAGCTCAGCAGACAATACTCCTGGAGCTGAGCAGGCAGGAATCACGCAGCTCAGCAGGCAATAATCAAGAAGCAGAGCAGGCAGGAATCAGGCAGCTCAGCAGCCAATAATCAAGAAGCTAGCAGTCAGGAATCGCGCAGCTCAGCAGGCAGTAATCATGGAGCTGGGCTGGCAGGAATCACGCAACTCAGCAGGCAATACTCACGGACCTGAGCAGGCAGGAATCACGCAACTTAGCAGGCAATAATAATTGGAGCTGAAGGCTGTAATGAACTGGATAAGCAGACTCTAATCACGTGATTCAGCCGGCTCCTCTCTGGGGACTGAGCAGGCACTTATTATGCAGCTCAGCAAGCTAAAATCATGGAGCTGAGCAAGCAGGAATCACGCAGCTCAGCAGGCAATAATCATGGAGCTGAGCAAACAGGAATCACGCAGCTCAGCATGCAATAATCAAGAAGCTGAGCAAGGCAGGAATCACGCAGCTCAGCAGGCAATAACATGGAGCTGAGCAAGCAGGAATCACGCAGCTCAGCAGGCAATAATCAAGAAGCGAGCAGTGCAGGAATCACGCAGCTTAGCAGGCAATAATCATGGAGCTTGAGCAGACTGTCATGAAGTTGGCTAAGCAGACTCTAATCACGTCACTCAGCCGGCTCCTAACCCGGTCTTGAGCAGGCACTAATCACGCAGCGAGCAGGGACTAATCACACAGCTGATCAGGCACGAGTCACGCAGCTGAGCAGGGATTAAGCATGCAGCTGAGCAAGCCGCTAATCCCTTGATTCAGCAGACCCTGATCACGTGACTGAGCAGGCCCTGATCACGTGGCTTGAGCATGCACTGATCACGTGGCTGAGCATGCACTGATCACGTGACTGAGAGGCACTGATCACGTGACTGAGCATGCACTGATCACGTGACTGAGAGGCACTTGATCACGTGACTGAGAGGCACTGATCACGTAACTGAGGCATGCACTGATCACGTGACTGAGCAGGCACTGATCACGTGACTGATGAGGCGCTGATCACGTAACTGAGGGGCACTGAATCACGGACTGAGAGCGTGAATCACGTGGCTATCATGCAGCTCACGTGCGGCATGCCTGATCACGTGACTGAGAGGCACTGATCATATGACTGAGAGGCACTGATCACGTGGACTGAGCATGCACTGATCAGGACTGAGAGGCGCTGATCACGGACTGAGTGGCGCTGATCACTGTGACTGAGAGGCACTGATCACGTGGCTGAGCATGCACTGATCACGTGGCTGAGCATGCACTGATCACGGTGACTGAGAGCACTGATCACGTGACTGAGCATGCACTGATCACGTGACTGAGAGGCACTGGATCACGTGACTGAGAGGCGCTGATCACGTGGCTATCATTGCACCACTGATCACGTGCTGGGGGCACTGATCACGTGATCGAGCATGAGATCACGTGAGCTTGCGGAGGCACTGATCAGTGATGAGCATGCACTGATCACGTGACTGGAGGCACTGATCACGTGACTGAGAGGCGCTGATCACGTGACTGAGGGGCGCTGATCACGTGACTGAGAGGCGCCGATCACGTGGCTAATCATGCACTGATCACGTGCTTCGGAGGCAATAATCAAAGAGCTGAGCAGGCACTAATCACTTGGCTAAGAGGGCACTATCACGGAGAGGAGCAGAAAATCGTCAAGGAGCTGAGCAAACTGTAATGAAGTGGTTAAGCAGACTCTAAACACGGGACGCAGCAGGCTCATACACCCGTGACTGAGCAGACACAATTGGGCAGCTCAGCAGACACCAATGGTGCAGCTCAGCAGACACAAATGGTGCAGCTCAGCAGACACCAATCATGCAGCTCAGGCAGGCAATACTCATGGAGCTGAGCAGCAGGAATCACACAGCTCAGCAGGCAAAGATCAGGAGCTGACAGGCACGAATCTCGCAGCTCAAGCTGGCAAAAATCAAGGAGCTGAGCAGACTGCCATGAAGGTGGATAAGCAGATCTAAACACGTGACTCAGCAGGCTTGACACCCGTGACTGAGCACCACGAATCTTGGGCAGCTCAGCAGACATACTCTGGAGCTGAGCAGGCAGGAATCACCGCAGCTTCAGCAAGCAATAATCAAGAAGCAGAAGCAAGGCAGGAATTCAGGCCCAGCTCAAGCAGCCCAATTAATCAAGAAGCTTAGCAGTCAGGAATCGCGCAGCTCAGCAGTGCAGTAATCATGGATGCTGGGCTGGCAGGAATGCAAGCAACTCAGCATGCAATACTCACGGACTCTGAGCAAGCAGTGAATCACGCAACTTAGCAGGCAATAATAATTGGAGCTGAAGGCTGTAATGAACTGGATAAGCAGACCTAATCACGTGATTCAGCCGGCTCCTCTCTGGGGACTGAGCAGGCACTTATTATGCAGCTCAGCAAGCAAAATCATGGAGCTGAGCAAGCAGGAAACACGCAGCTCAGCAGGCAATAATCATGGAGCTGAGCAAACAGGAATCCCACGCAGCTCAGCATGCATAATCAAGAAGCTGAGCAGGCAGGAATCACGCAGCTCAGCAGGCAATAAACATGGAGCTGAGCAAGCAGGAATCACGCAGCTCAGCAGGGCAATAATCAAGAAGCTGAGCAGGCAGGAATCACGCAGCTTAGCAGGCAATAATCATGGAGCTGAGCAGGACTGTCATGAAGTGGCTAAGCAGACTCTAATCACGTCACTCAGCCGGCTCCTAACCCGGTCTTGAGCAGGCAGTAATCACGCAGCTGAGCAGGGACTAATCACACAGCTGATCAGGCACGAGTCACGCAGCTGAGCAGGGATTAAGCATGCAGCTGAGCAAGCGCTAATCCCTTGATTCAGCAGACCCTGATCACGTGACTGAGGCAGGCCCTGATCACGTGGCTGAGCATGCACTGATCACGTGGCTGAGCATGCACTTGATCACGTGACTGAGATGGGCACTGATCACTTGACTGAGCAGTGCACTGATTCCACGTGACTGGAGAGACACTGATCACTGTGACTTGATGAGGCATGATACGTAACTGGCATGCCTGATACGTGACTGAGCAGGCAGCTGATCCACGTGACTGATTAGGCACGCTGATCACCGTGACTGGAGTGGGCATGATACACGTGACCTGAGAGGCGCTGGATCACGTGGCTATCATGCACTTGATGCACGTGGCTGAGGCATGCACTGATCACGTGACTGAGAGGCCACTGATCATATGACTGAGAGGCACTGATCACGCTGGACTGAGCATGCACTGATCACTGTGACTGAAGGCGCTGATCACGTTGAACTGAGTGGCGCTGATCACCGTGACCTGAGAGGCCACCTGATCACGTGGCTGGAGGCAATGCACCTGATCACGTTGGTTGAGCATGCACTGATTCACGGGACTGAGACGGCACTGATCACGTGGACTGAGCATGCATGATCACGGTGACTGAGAGGCACTGATCACGTGACTGAGAGGCGCTGATCACGTGCGCTATCATGCACCTGATCACGTGACTGGGAGGCCACTGATCACGTGACTGAGCATGCACTGATTCACGTGACTGAGGAGGCACTGATCACGTGACTGAGCATGCACTGATCACGTGACTGGGAGGCACTGATCACGTGACTGAGAGGCGCTGATCACGTGACTGAGGGGCGCTGATCACGTGACTGAGAGGCGCCGATCACGTGGCTATCAATGCACTGATCACGTGCTTCAGGAGCAATAATCCAAAGAGCTGAGCAGGCACTAATCACTTGGCTAAGAGGGCACTAATCACGGAGAGGAGCAGGAAATCGTCAAGGAGCTGCCAAACTGTAATGAAATGGTTAAGCAGACTCTAAACACAGGGACGCAGCAGGCTCTACACCCGTGACTGAGCAGACACAATTTGGGCAGCTCAGCAGACACCAATGGTGCAGCTCAGCAGACACAAATGGTGCAGCTCAGCAGACACCAATCATGCAGCTCAGCAGGCAATACTCATGGAGCTGAGCAGGCAGGAATCACACAGCTCAGCAGGCAAAGATCAAGGAGCTGAGCAGGCACGAATCTCGCAGCTCAGCTGGCAAAAAATCAAGGAGCTGAGCAGACTGCCATGAAGTGGATAAGCAGATTCTAAACACGTGACTCAGCAGGCTTGACAACCCGTGACTGAGCACACACGAATCTTGCAGCTCAGGCAGACAATACTCCTGGAGCTGAGCAGGCAGGAATCACGCAGCTCAGCAGGCAATAATCAAGAAGCAGAGCAGGCAGGAATCAGGCAGCTCAGCAGCCAATAATCAAGAAGCTAGCAGTCAGGAATCGCGCAGCTCAGCAGGCAGTAATCATGGAGCTGGAGCTGGCAGGAATCACGCAACTCAGCAGGCAATACTCACGGACCTGAGCAGGCAGGAATCACGCAACTTAGCAGGCAATAATAATTGGAGCTGAAGGCTGTAATGAACTGGATAAGCAGACTCTAATCACGTGATTCAGCCGGCTCCTCTCTGGGGACTGAGCAGGCACTTATTATGCAGCTCAGCAAGCTAAAATCATGGAGCTGAGCAAGCAGGAATCACGCAGCTCAAGCAGGCAATAATCATGGAGCTGAGCAAACAGGAATCACGCAGCTCAGCATGCAATAATCAAGAAGCTGAGCAGGCAGGAATCACGCAGCTCAGCAGGCAATAAACATGGAGCTGAGCAAGCAGGAATCACGCAGCTCAGCAGGCAATAATCAAGAAGCTGAGCAGGCAGGAATCACGCAGCTTAGCAGGCAATAATCATGGAGCTGAGCAGACTGTCATGAAGTGGCTAAGCAGACTCTAATCACGTCACTCAGCCGGCTCCTAACCCGGTCTTGAGCAGGCACTAATCACGCAGCTGAGCAGGGACTAATCACACAGCTGATCAGGCACGAGTCACGCAGCTGAGCAGGGATTAAGCATGCAGCTGAGCAAGCGCTAATCCCTTGATTCAGCAGACCCTGATCACGTGACTGAGCAGGCCCTGATCACGTGGCTGAGCATGCACTGATCACGTGGCTGAGCATGCACTGATCACGTGACTGAGAGGCACTGATCACGTGACTGAGCATGCACTGATCACGTGACTGAGAGGCACTGATCACGTGACTGAGAGGCACTGATCACGTAACTGGGCATGCACTGATCACGTGACTGAGAGGCACTGATCACGTGACTGATAGGCGCTGATCACGTGACTGAGGGGCACTGATCACGTGACTGAGAGGCGCTGATCACGTGGCTATCATGCACTGATCACGTGGCTGAGCATGCACTGATCACGTGACTGAGAGGCACTGATCATATGACTGAGAGGCACTGATCACGTGACTGAGCATGCACTGATCACGTGACTGAGAGGCGCTGATCACGTGACTGAGTGGCGCTGATCACGTGACTGAGAGGCACTGATCACGTGGCTGAGCATGCACTGATCACGTGGCTGAGCATGCACTGATCACGGGACTGAGAGGCACTGATCACGTGACTGAGCATGCACTGATCACGTGACTGAGAGGCACTGATCACGTGACTGAGAGGCGCTGATCACGTGGCTATCAATGCACTGATCACGTGACTGGGAGGCACTGATCACGTGACTGAGCATGCACTGATCACGTGACTGGGAGGCACTGATCACGTGACTGAGCATGCACTGATCACGTGACTGGGAGGCACTGATCACGTGACTGAGAGGCGCTGATCACGTGACTGAGGGGCGCTGATCACGTGACTGAGAGGCGCTGATCACGTGGCTATCATGCACTGATCACGTGCTTCAGGAGGCAATAATCAAAGAGCTGAGCAGGCACTAATCACTTGGCTAAGAGGGCACTAATCACGGAGAGGAGCAGGAAATCGTCAAGGAGCTGCCCAAACTGTAATGAATGGTTAAGCAGACTCTAAACACAGGACGCAGCAGGCTCTACACCCGTGACTGAGCAGACACAATTTGGGCAGCTCAGCAGACACCAATGGTGCAGCTCAGCAGACACAAATGGTGCAGCTCAGCAGACACCAATCATGCAGCTCAGCAGGCAATACTCATGGAGCTGAGCAGGCAGGAATCACCACAGCTCAGCAGGCAAAGATCAAGGAGCTGAGCAGGCACGAATCTCGCAGCTCAGCTGGCAAAAATCAAGGAGCTGAGCAGACTGCCATGAAGTGGATAAGCAGATTCTAAACACGTGACTCAGCAGGCTTGACACCCGTGACTGAGCACACACGAATCTTGCAGCTCAGCAGACAATACTCCTGGAGCTGAGCAGGCAGGAATCACGCAGCTCAGCAGGCAATAATCAAGAAGCAGAGCAGGCAGGAATCAGGCAGCTCAGCAGCCAATAATCAAGAAGCTAGCAGTCAGGAATCGCGCAGCTCAGCAGGCAGTAATCATGGAGCTGGGCTGGCAGGAATCACGCAACTCAGCAGGCAATACTCACGGACCTGAGCAGGCAGGAATCACGCAACTTAGCAGGCAATAATAATTGGAGCTGAAGGCTGTAATGAACTGGATAAGCAGACTCTAATCACGTGATTCAGCCGGCTCCTCTCTGGGGACTGAGCAGGCACTTATTATGCAGCTCAGCAAGCTAAAATCATGGAGCTGAGCAAGCAGGAATCACGCAGCTCAGCAGGCAATAATCATGGAGCTGAGCAAACAGGAATCACGCAGCTCAGCATGCAATAATCAAGAAGCTGAGCAGGCAGGAATCACGCAGCTCAGCAGGCAATAAACATGGAGCTGAGCAAGCAGGAATCACGCAGCTCAGCAGGCAATAATCAAGAAGCTGAGCAGGCAGGAATCACGCAGCTTAGCAGGCAATAATCATGGAGCTGAGCAGACTGTCATGAAGTGGCTAAGCAGACTCTAATCACGTCACTCAGCCGGCTCCTAACCCGGTCTTGAGCAGGCACTAATCACGCAGCTGAGCAGGGACTAATCACACAGCTGATCAGGCACGAGTCACGCAGCTGAGCAGGGATTAAGCATGCAGCTGAGCAAGCGCTAATCCCTTGATTCAGCAGACCCTGATCACGTGACTGAGCAGGCCCTGATCACGTGGCTGAGCATGCACTGATCACGTGGCTGAGCATGCACTGATCACGTGACTGAGAGGCACTGATCACGTGACTGAGCATGCACTGATCACGTGACTGAGAGGCACTGATCACGTGACTGAGAGGCACTGATCACGTAACTGGGCATGCACTGATCACGTGACTGAGAGGCACTGATCACGTGACTGATAGGCGCTGATCACGTGACTGAGGGGCACTGATCACGTGACTGAGAGGCGCTGATCACGTGGCTATCATGCACTGATCACGTGGCTGAGCATGCACTGATCACGTGACTGAGAGGCACTGATCATATGACTGAGAGGCACTGATCACGTGACTGAGCATGCACTGATCACGTGACTGAGAGGCGCTGATCACGTGACTGAGTGGCGCTGATCACGTGACTGAGAGGCACTGATCACGTGGCTGAGCATGCACTGATCACGTGGCTGAGCATGCACTGATCACGTGACTGAGAGGCACTGATCACGTGACTGAGCATGCACTGATCACGTGACTGAGAGGCACTGATCACGTGACTGAGAGGCGCTGATCACGTGGCTATCATGCACTGATCACGTGACTGGGAGGCACTGATCACGTGACTGAGCATGCACTGATCACGTGACTGGGAGGCACTGATCACGTGACTGAGCATGCACTGATCACGTGACTGGGAGGCACTGATCACGTGACTGAGAGGCGCTGATCACGTGACTGAGGGGCGCTGATCACGTGACTGAGAGGCGCTGATCACGTGGCTATCATGCACTGATCACGTGCTTCAGGAGGCAATAATCAAAGAGCTGAGCAGGCACTAATCACTTGGCTAAGAGGGCACTAATCACGGAGAGGAGCAGGAAATCGTCAAGGAGCTGCCCAAACTGTAATGAAATGGTTAAGCAGACTCTAAACACAGGACGCAGCAGGCTCTACACCCGTGACTGAGCAGACACAATTTGGGCAGCTCAGCAGACACCAATGGTGCAGCTCAGCAGACACCAATGGTGCAGCTCAGCAGACACCAATCATGCAGCTCAGCAGGCAATACTCATGGAGCTGAGCAGGCAGGAATCACACAGCTCAGCAGGCAAAGATCAAGGAGCTGAGCAGGCACGAATCTCGCAGCTCAGCTGGCAAAAATCAAGGAGCTGAGCAGACTGCCATGAAGTGGATAAGCAGATTCTAAACACGTGACTCAGCAGGCTTGACACCCGTGACTGAGCACACACGAATCTTGCAGCTCAGCAGACAATACTCCTGGAGCTGAGCAGGCAGGAATCACGCAGCTCAGCAGGCAATAATCAAGAAGCAGAGCAGGCAGGAATCAGGCAGCTCAGCAGCCAATAATCAAGAAGCTAGCAGTCAGGAATCGCGCAGCTCAGCAGGCAGTAATCATGGAGCTGGGCTGGCAGGAATCACGCAACTCAGCAGGCAATACTCACGGACCTGAGCAGGCAGGAATCACGCAACTTAGCAGGCAATAATAATTGGAGCTGAAGGCTGTAATGAACTGGATAAGCAGACTCTAATCACGTGATTCAGCCGGCTCCTCTCTGGGGACTGAGCAGGCACTTATTATGCAGCTCAGCAAGCTAAAATCATGGAGCTGAGCAAGCAGGAATCACGCAGCTCAGCAGGCAATAATCATGGAGCTGAGCAAACAGGAATCACGCAGCTCAGCATGCAATAATCAAGAAGCTGAGCAGGCAGGAATCACGCAGCTCAGCAGGCAATAAACATGGAGCTGAGCAAGCAGGAATCACGCAGCTCAGCAGGCAATAATCAAGAAGCTGAGCAGGCAGGAATCACGCAGCTTAGCAGGCAATAATCATGGAGCTGAGCAGACTGTCATGAAGTGGCTAAGCAGACTCTAATCACGTCACTCAGCCGGCTCCTAACCCGGTCTTGAGCAGGCACTAATCACGCAGCTGAGCAGGGACTAATCACACAGCTGATCAGGCACGAGTCACGCAGCTGAGCAGGGATTAAGCATGCAGCTGAGCAAGCGCTAATCCCTTGATTCAGCAGACCCTGATCACGTGACTGAGCAGGCCCTGATCACGTGGCTGAGCATGCACTGATCACGTGGCTGAGCATGCACTGATCACGTGACTGAGAGGCACTGATCACGTGACTGAGCATGCACTGATCACGTGACTGAGAGGCACTGATCACGTGACTGAGAGGCACTGATCACGTAACTGGGCATGCACTGATCACGTGACTGAGAGGCACTGATCACGTGACTGATAGGCGCTGATCACGTGACTGAGGGGCACTGATCACGTGACTGAGAGGCGCTGATCACGTGGCTATCATGCACTGATCACGTGGCTGAGCATGCACTGATCACGTGACTGAGAGGCACTGATCATATGACTGAGAGGCACTGATCACGTGACTGAGCATGCACTGATCACGTGACTGAGAGGCGCTGATCACGTGACTGAGTGGCGCTGATCACGTGACTGAGAGGCACTGATCACGTGGCTGAGCATGCACTGATCACGTGGCTGAGCATGCACTGATCACGTGACTGAGAGGCACTGATCACGTGACTGAGCATGCACTGATCACGTGACTGAGAGGCACTGATCACGTGACTGAGAGGCGCTGATCACGTGGCTATCATGCACTGATCACGTGACTGGGAGGCACTGATCACGTGACTGAGCATGCACTGATCACGTGACTGGGAGGCACTGATCACGTGACTGAGCATGCACTGATCACGTGACTGGGAGGCACTGATCACGTGACTGAGAGGCGCTGATCACGTGACTGAGGGGCGCTGATCACGTGACTGAGAGGCGCTGATCACGTGGCTATCATGCACTGATCACGTGCTTCAGGAGGCAATAATCAAAGAGCTGAGCAGGCACTAATCACTTGGCTAAGAGGGCACTAATCACGGAGAGGAGCAGGAAATCGTCAAGGAGCTGCCCAAACTGTAATGAAATGGTTAAGCAGACTCTAAACACAGGACGCAGCAGGCTCTACACCCGTGACTGAGCAGACACAATTTGGGCAGCTCAGCAGACACCAATGGTGCAGCTCAGCAGACACCAATGGTGCAGCTCAGCAGACACCAATCATGCAGCTCAGCAGGCAATACTCATGGAGCTGAGCAGGCAGGAATCACACAGCTCAGCAGGCAAAGATCAAGGAGCTGAGCAGGCACGAATCTCGCAGCTCAGCTGGCAAAAATCAAGGAGCTGAGCAGACTGCCATGAAGTGGATAAGCAGATTCTAAACACGTGACTCAGCAGGCTTGACACCCGTGACTGAGCACACACGAATCTTGCAGCTCAGCAGACAATACTCCTGGAGCTGAGCAGGCAGGAATCACGCAGCTCAGCAGGCAATAATCAAGAAGCAGAGCAGGCAGGAATCAGGCAGCTCAGCAGCCAATAATCAAGAAGCTAGCAGTCAGGAATCGCGCAGCTCAGCAGGCAGTAATCATGGAGCTGGGCTGGCAGGAATCACGCAACTCAGCAGGCAATACTCACGGACCTGAGCAGGCAGGAATCACGCAACTTAGCAGGCAATAATAATTGGAGCTGAAGGCTGTAATGAACTGGATAAGCAGACTCTAATCACGTGATTCAGCCGGCTCCTCTCTGGGGACTGAGCAGGCACTTATTATGCAGCTCAGCAAGTTAAAATCATGGAGCTGAGCAAGCAGGAATCACGCAGCTCAGCAGGCAATAATCATGGAGCTGAGCAAACAGGAATCACGCAGCTCAGCATGCAATAATCAAGAAGCTGAGCAGGCAGGAATCACGCAGCTCAGCAGGCAATAAACATGGAGCTGAGCAAGCAGGAATCACGCAGCTCAGCAGGCAATAATCAAGAAGCTGAGCAGGCAGGAATCACGCAGCTTAGCAGGCAATAATCATGGAGCTGAGCAGACTGTAATGAAGTGGCTAAGCAGACTCTAATCACGTCACTCAGCCGGCTCCTAACCCGGTCTTGAGCAGGCAGTAATCACGCAGCTGAGCAGGGACTAATCACACAGCTGATCAGGCACGAGTCACGCAGCTGAGCAGGGATTAAGCATGCAGCTGAGCAAGCGCTAATCCCTTGATTCAGCAGACCCTGATCACGTGACTGAGCAGGCCCTGATCACGTGGCTGAGCATGCACTGATCACGTGGCTGAGCATGCACTGATCACGTGACTGAGAGGCACTGATCACGTGACTGAGCATGCACTGATCACGTGACTGAGAGACACTGATCACGTGACTGAGAGGCACTGATCACGTGACTGGGCATGCACTGATCACGTGACTGAGAGGCACTGATCACGTGACTGAGTGGCGCTGATCACGTGACTGAGAGGCGCTGATCACGTGGCTATCATGCACTGATCACGTGGCTGAGCATGCACTGATCACGTGACTGAGAGGCACTGATCATGTGACTGAGAGGCACTGATCACGTGACTGAGCATGCACTGATCACGTGACTGAGAGGCGCTGATCACGTGACTGAGTGGCGCTGATCACGTGACTGAGAGGCACTGATCACGTGGCTGAGCATGCACTGATCACGTGGCTGAGCATGCACTGATCACGTGACTGAGAGGCACTGATCACGTGACTGAGCATGCACTGATCACGTGACTGAGAGGCACTGATCACGTGACTGAGAGGCGCTGATCACGTGGCTATCATGCACTGATCACGTGACTGGGAGGCACTGATCACGTGACTGAGCATGCACTGATCACGTGACTGGGAGGCACTGATCACGTGACTGAGCATGCACTGATCACGTGACTGGGAGGCACTGATCACGTGACTGAGAGGCGCTGATCTCGTGACTGAGGGGCGCTGATCACGTGACTGAGAGGCGCCGATCACGTGGCTATCATGCACTGATCACGTGCTTCAGGAGGCAATAATCAAAGAGCTGAGCAGGCACTAATCACTTGGCTAAGAGGGCACTATTCACGGAGAGGAGCAGGAAATCGTCAAGGAGCTGAGCAAACTGTAATGAAGTGGTTAAGCAGACTCTAAACACGGGACGCAGCAGGCTCTACACCCGTGACTGAGCAGACACAATTTGGGCAGCTCAGCAGACACCAATGGTGCAGCTCAGCAGACACAAATGGTGCAGCTCAGCAGACACCAATCATGCAGCTCAGCAGGCAATACTCATGGAGCTGAGCAGGCAGGAATCACACAGCTCAGCAGGCAAAGATCAAGGAGCTGAGCAGGCACGAATCTCGCAGCTCAGCTGGCAAAAATCAAGGAGCTGAGCAGACTGCCATTAAGTGGCTAAGCAGACTCTAAACACGTGACTCAGCAGGCTTGACACCCGTGACTGAGCAGCCACGAATCTTGCAGCCCAGCAGACAATACTCCTGGAGCTGAGCAGGCAGGAATCACGCAGCTCAGCAGACAGTAATCAAGGAGCTGAGCAGGCACGAATCACGCAGCTCAGCAGGCAATAATCCTGGAGCTGAGCAAGCAGGAATCACGCAGCTCAGCAGGCAATAATCAAGAAGCAGAGCAGGCAGGAATCAGGCAGCTCAGCAGCCAATAAGCAAGAAGCTAGCAGTCAGGAATCGCGCAGCTCAGCAGGCAATAATCATGGAGCTGAGCTGGCAGGAATCACGCAACTCAGCAGGCAATACTCACGGACCTGAGCAGGCAGGAATCACGCAACTTAGCAGGCAATAATAATTGGAGCTGAAGGCTGTAATGAACTGGATAAGCAGACTCTAATCACGTGATTCAGCCGGCTCCTCTCTGGGGACTGAGCAGGCACTTATTATGCAGCTCAGCAAGCTAAAATCATGGAGCTGAGCAAGCAGGAATCACGCAGCTCAGCAGGCAATAATCATGGAGCTGAGCAAACAGGAATCACGCAGCTCAGCATGCAATAATCAAGAAGCTGAGCAGGCAGGAATCACGCAGCTCAGCAGGCAATAAACATGGAGCTGAGCAAGCAGGAATCACGCAGCTCAGCAGGCAATAATCAAGAAGCTGAGCAGGCAGGAATCACGCAGCTTAGCAGGCAATAATCATGGAGCTGAGCAGACTGTCATGAAGTGGCTAAGCAGACTCTAATCACGTCACTCAGCCGGCTCCTAACCCGGTCTTGAGCAGGCACTAATCACGCAGCTGAGCAGGGACTAATCACACAGCTGATCAGGCACGAGTCACGCAGCTGAGCAGGGATTAAGCATGCAGCTGAGCAAGCGCTAATCCCTTGATTCAGCAGACCCTGATCACGTGACTGAGCAGGCCCTGATCACGTGGCTGAGCATGCACTGATCACGTGGCTGAGCATGCACTGATCACGTGACTGAGAGGCACTGATCACGTGACTGAGCATGCACTGATCACGTGACTGAGAGGCACTGATCACGTGACTGAGAGGCACTGATCACGTAACTGGGCATGCACTGATCACGTGACTGAGAGGCACTGATCACGTGACTGATAGGCGCTGATCACGTGACTGAGGGGCACTGATCACGTGACTGAGAGGCGCTGATCACGTGGCTATCATGCACTGACCACGTGGCTGAGCATGCACTGATCACGTGACTGAGAGGCACTGATCATATGACTGAGAGGCACTGATCACGTGACTGAGCATGCACTGATCACGTGACTGAGAGGCGCTGATCACGTGACTGAGTGGCGCTGATCACGTGACTGAGAGGCACTGATCACGTGGCTGAGCATGCACTGATCACGTGGCTGAGCATGCACTGATCACGTGACTGAGAGGCACTGATCACGTGACTGAGCATGCACTGATCACGTGACTGAGAGGCACTGATCACGTGACTGAGAGGCGCTGATCACGTGGCTATCATGCACTGATCACGTGACTGGGAGGCACTGATCACGTGACTGAGCATGCACTGATCACGTGACTGGGAGGCACTGATCACGTGACTGAGCATGCACTGATCACGTGACTGGGAGGCACTGATCACGTGACTGAGCATGCACTGATCACGTGACTGGGAGGCACTGATCACGTGACTGAGAGGCGCTGATCTCGTGACTGAGGGGCGCTGATCACGTGACTGAGAGGCGCCGATCACGTGGCTATCATGCACTGATCACGTGCTTCAGGAGGCAATAATCAAAGAGCTGAGCAGGCACTAATCACTTGGCTAAGAGGGCACTATTCACGGAGAGGAGCAGGAAATCGTCAAGGAGCTGAGCAAACTGTAATGAAGTGGTTAAGCAGACTCTAAACACGGGACGCAGCAGGCTCTACACCCGTGACTGAGCAGACACAATTTGGGCAGCTCAGCAGACACCAATGGTGCAGCTCAGCAGACACAAATGGTGCAGCTCAGCAGACACCAATCATGCAGCTCAGCAGGCAATACTCATGGAGCTGAGCAGGCAGGAATCACACAGCTCAGCAGGCAAAGATCAAGGAGCTGAGCAGGCACGAATCTCGCAGCTCAGCTGGCAAAAATCAAGGAGCTGAGCAGACTGCCATTAAGTGGCTAAGCAGACTCTAAACACGTGACTCAGCAGGCTTGACACCCGTGACTGAGCAGCCACGAATCTTGCAGCCCAGCAGACAATACTCCTGGAGCTGAGCAGGCAGGAATCACGCAGCTCAGCAGACAGTAATCAAGGAGCTGAGCAGGCACGAATCACGCAGCTCAGCAGGCAATAATCCTGGAACTGAGCAAGCAGGAATCACGCAGCTCAGCAGGCAATAATCAAGAAGCAGAGCAGGCAGGAATCAGGCAGCTCAGCAGCCAATAAGCAAGAAGCTAGCAGTCAGGAATCGCGCAGCTCAGCAGGCAATAATCATGGAGCTGAGCTGGCAGGAATCACGCAACTCAGCAGGCAATACTCACGGACCTGAGCAGGCAGGAATCACGCAACTTAGCAGGCAATAATAATTGGAGCTGAAGGCTGTAATGAACTGGATAAGCAGACTCTAATCACGTGATTCAGCCGGCTCCTCTCTGGGGACTGAGCAGGCACTTATTATGCAGCTCAGCAAGCTAAAATCATGGAGCTGAGCAAGCAGGAATCACGCAGCTCAGCAGGCAATAATCATGGAGCTGAGCAAACAGGAATCACGCAGCTCAGCATGCAATAATCAAGAAGCTGAGCAGGCAGGAATCACGCAGCTCAGCAGGCAATAAACATGGAGCTGAGCAAGCAGGAATCACGCAGCTCAGCAGGCAATAATCAAGAAGCTGAGCAGGCAGGAATCACGCAGCTTAGCAGGCAATAATCATGGAGCTGAGCAGACTGTCATGAAGTGGCTAAGCAGACTCTAATCACGTCACTCAGCCGGCTCCTAACCCGGTCTTGAGCAGGCACTAATCACGCAGCTGAGCAGGGACTAATCACACAGCTGATCAGGCACGAGTCACGCAGCTGAGCAGGGATTAAGCATGCAGCTGAGCAAGCGCTAATCCCTTGATTCAGCAGACCCTGATCACGTGACTGAGCAGGCCCTCATCACGTGGCTGAGCATGCACTGATCACGTGGCTGAGCATGCACTGATCACGTGACTGAGAGGCACTGATCACGTGACTGAGCATGCACTGATCACGTGACTGAGAGGCACTGATCACGTGACTGAGAGGCACTGATCACGTAACTGGGCATGCACTGATCACGTGACTGAGAGGCACTGATCACGTGACTGATAGGCGCTGATCACGTGACTGAGGGGCACTGATCACGTGACTGAGAGGCGCTGATCACGTGGCTATCATGCACTGACCACGTGGCTGAGCATGCACTGATCACGTGACTGAGAGGCACTGATCATATGACTGAGAGGCACTGATCACGTGACTGAGCATGCACTGATCACGTGACTGAGAGGCGCTGATCACGTGACTGAGTGGCGCTGATCACGTGACTGAGAGGCACTGATCACGTGGCTGAGCATGCACTGATCACGTGGCTGAGCATGCACTGATCACGTGACTGAGAGGCACTGATCACGTGACTGAGCATGCACTGATCACGTGACTGAGAGGCACTGATCACGTGACTGAGAGGCGCTGATCACGTGGCTATCATGCACTGATCACGTGACTGGGAGGCACTGATCACGTGACTGAGCATGCACTGATCACGTGACTGGGAGGCACTGATCACGTGACTGAGCATGCACTGATCACGTGACTGGGAGGCACTGATCACGTGACTGAGAGGCGCTGATCACGTGACTGAGGGGTGCTGATCACGTGACTGAGAGGCGCTGATCACGTGGCTATCATGCACTGATCACGTGCTTCAGGAGGCAATAATCAAAGAGCTGAGCAGGCACTAATCACTTGGCTAAGAGGGCACTAATCACGGAGAGGAGCAGGAAATCGTCAAGGAGCTGCCCAAACTGTAATGAAATGGTTAAGCAGACTCTAAACACAGGACGCAGCAGGCTCTACACCCGTGACTGAGCAGACACAATTTGGGCAGCTCAGCAGACACCAATGGTGCAGCTCAGCAGACACCAATGGTGCAGCTCAGCAGACACCAATCATGCAGCTCAGCAGGCAATACTCATGGAGCTGAGCAGGCAGGAATCACACAGCTCAGCAGGCAAAGATCAAGGAGCTGAGCAGGCACGAATCTCGCAGCTCAGCTGGCAAAAATCAAGGAGCTGAGCAGACTGCCATGAAGTGGATAAGCAGATTCTAAACACGTGACTCAGCAGGCTTGACACCCGTGACTGAGCACACACGAATCTTGCAGCTCAGCAGACAATACTCCTGGAGCTGAGCAGGCAGGAATCACGCAGCTCAGCAGGCAATAATCAAGAAGCAGAGCAGGCAGGAATCAGGCAGCTCAGCAGCCAATAATCAAGAAGCTAGCAGTCAGGAATCGCGCAGCTCAGCAGGCAGTAATCATGGAGCTGGGCTGGCAGGAATCACGCAACTCAGCAGGCAATACTCACGGACCTGAGCAGGCAGGAATCACGCAACTTAGCAGGCAATAATAATTGGAGCTGAAGGCTGTAATGAACTGGATAAGCAGACTCTAATCACGTGATTCAGCCGGCTCCTCTCTGGGGACTGAGCAGGCACTTATTATGCAGCTCAGCAAGCTAAAATCATGGAGCTGAGCAAGCAGGAATCACGCAGCTCAGCAGGCAATAATCATGGAGCTGAGCAAACAGGAATCACGCAGCTCAGCATGCAATAATCAAGAAGCTGAGCAGGCAGGAATCACGCAGCTCAGCAGGCAATAAACATGGAGCTGAGCAAGCAGGAATCACGCAGCTCAGCAGGCAATAATCAAGAAGCTGAGCAGGCAGGAATCACGCAGCTTAGCAGGCAATAATCATGGAGCTGAGCAGACTGTAATGAAGTGGCTAAGCAGACTCTAATCACGTCACTCAGCCGGCTCCTAACCCGGTCTTGAGCAGGCAGTAATCACGCAGCTGAGCAGGGACTAATCACACAGCTGATCAGGCACGAGTCACGCAGCTGAGCAGGGATTAAGCATGCAGCTGAGCAAGCGCTAATCCCTTGATTCAGCAGACCCTGATCACGTGACTGAGCAGGCCCTGATCACGTGGCTGAGCATGCACTGATCACGTGGCTGAGCATGCACTGATCACGTGACTGAGAGGCACTGATCACGTGACTGAGCATGCACTGATCACGTGACTGAGAGACACTGATCACGTGACTGAGAGGCACTGATCACGTGACTGGGCATGCACTGATCACGTGACTGAGAGGCACTGATCACGTGACTGAGTGGCGCTGATCACGTGACTGAGAGGCGCTGATCACGTGGCTATCATGCACTGATCACGTGG
The DNA here is from genome assembly GCF_003369695.1 of Bos indicus x Bos taurus. NCBI lineage: Eukaryota > Metazoa > Chordata > Mammalia > Artiodactyla > Bovidae > Bos > Bos indicus x Bos taurus. The sequence continues at coordinate 21,849 of NW_020868028.1, forward strand.
CTGAGCATGCACTGATCACGTGACTGAGAGGCACTGATCATGTGACTGAGAGGCACTGATCACGTGACTGAGCATGCACTAATCACGTGACTGTGAGGCGCTGATCACGTGACTGAGTGGCGCTGATCACGTGACTGAGAGGCACTGATCACGTGGCTGAGCATGCACTGATCACGTGGCTGAGCATGCACTGATCACGTGACTGAGAGGCACTGATCACGTGACTGAGCATGCACTGATCACGTGACTGAGAGGCACTGATCACGTGACTGAGAGGCGCTGATCACGTGGCTATCATGCACTGATCACGTGACTGGGAGGCACTGATCACGTGACTGAGCATGCACTGATCACGTGACTGGGAGGCACTGATCACGTGACTGAGCATGCACTGATCACGTGACTGGGAGGCACTGATCACGTGACTGAGAGGCGCTGATCTCGTGACTGAGGGGCGCTGATCACGTGACTGAGAGGCGCTGATCACGTGGCTATCGTGCACTGATCACGTGCTTCAGGAGGCAATAATCAAAGAGCTGAGCAGGCACTAATCACTTGGCTAAGAGGGCACTAATCACGGAGAGGAGCAGGAAATCGTCAAGGAGCTGCCCAAACTGTAATGAAATGGTTAAGCAGACTCTAAACACAGGACGCAGCAGGCTCTACACCCGTGACTGAGCAGACACAATTTGGGCAGCTCAGCAGACACCAATGGTGCAGCTCAGCAGACACCAATGGTGCAGCTCAGCAGACACCAATCATGCAGCTCAGCAGGCAATACTCATGGAGCTGAGCAGGCAGGAATCACACAGCTCAGCAGGCAAAGATCAAGGAGCTGAGCAGGCACGAATCTCGCAGCTCAGCTGGCAAAAATCAAGGAGCTGAGCAGACTGCCATGAAGTGGATAAGCAGATTCTAAACACGTGACTCAGCAGGCTTGACACCCGTGACTGAGCACACACGAATCTTGCAGCTCAGCAGACAATACTCCTGGAGCTGAGCAGGCAGGAATCACGCAGCTCAGCAGGCAATAATCAAGAAGCAGAGCAGGCAGGAATCAGGCAGCTCAGCAGCCAATAATCAAGAAGCTAGCAGTCAGGAATCGCGCAGCTCAGCAGGCAGTAATCATGGAGCTGAGCTGGCAGGAATCACGCAACTCAGCAGGCAATACTCACGGACCTGAGCAGGCAGGAATCACGCAACTTAGCAGGCAATAATAATTGGAGCTGAAGGCTGTAATGAACTGGATAAGCAGACTCTAATCACGTGATTCAGCCGGCTCCTCTCTGGGGACTGAGCAGGCACTTATTATGCAGCTCAGCAAGCTAAAATCATGGAGCTGAGCAAGCAGGAATCACGCAGCTCAGCAGGCAATAATCATGGAGCTGAGCAAACAGGAATCACGCAGCTCAGCATGCAATAATCAAGAAGCTGAGCAGGCAGGAATCACGCAGCTCAGCAGGCAATAAACATGGAGCTGAGCAAGCAGGAATCACGCAGCTCAGCAGGCAATAATCAAGAAGCTGAGCAGGCAGGAATCACGCAGCTTAGCAGGCAATAATCATGGAGCTGAGCAGACTGTCATGAAGTGGCTAAGCAGACTCTAATCACGTCACTCAGCCGGCTCCTAACCCGGTCTTGAGCAGGCACTAATCACGCAGCTGAGCAGGGACTAATCACACAGCTGATCAGGCACGAGTCACGCAGCTGAGCAGGGATTAAGCATGCAGCTGAGCAAGCGCTAATCCCTTGATTCAGCAGACCCTGATCACGTGACTGAGCAGGCCCTGATCACGTGGCTGAGCATGCACTGATCACGTGGCTGAGCATGCACTGATCACGTGACTGAGAGGCACTGATCACGTGACTGAGCATGCACTGATCACGTGACTGAGAGGCACTGATCACGTGACTGAGAGGCACTGATCACGTGACTGAGAGGCACTGATCACGTGACTGGGCATGCACTGATCACGTGACTGAGAGGCACTGATCACGTGACTGATAGGCGCTGATCACGTGACTGAGGGGCACTGATCACGTGACTGAGAGGCGCTGATCACGTGGCTATCATGCACTGATCACGTGGCTGAGCATGCACTGATCACGTGACTGAGAGGCACTGATCATATGACTGAGAGGCACTGATCACGTGACTGAGAGGCACTGATCACGTGACTGAGAGGCACTGATCACGTGACTGAGCATGCACTGATCACGTGACTGAGAGGCGCTGATCACGTGACTGAGTGGCGCTGATCACGTGACTGAGAGGCACTGATCACGTGGCTGAGCATGCACTGATCACGTGGCTGAGCATGCACTGATCACGTGGCTGAGCATGCACTGATCAGGTGACTGAGAGGCACTGATCACGTGACTGAGCATGCATTGATCACGTGACTGAGAGGCACTGATCACGTGACTGAGAGGCGCTGATCAGGTGGCTATCATGCACTGATCACGTGGCTGAGCATGCACTGATCACGTGACTGAGAGGCACTGATCATATGACTGAGAGGCACTGATCACGTGACTGAGAGGCACTGATCACGTGACTGAGCATGCACTGATCACGTGACTGAGAGGCACTGATCACGTGACTGAGAGGCACTGATCACGTGACTGAGCATGCACTGATCACGTGACTGAGAGGCGCTGATCACGTGACTGAGTGGCGCTGATCACGTGACTGAGAGGCACTGATCACGTGGCTGAGCATGCACTGATCACGTGGCTGAGCATGCACTGATCAGGTGACTGAGAGGCACTGATCACGTGACTGAGCATGCACTGATCACGTGACTGAGAGGCACTGATCACGTGACTGAGAGGCGCTGATCACGTGGCTATCATGCACTGATCACGTGACTGGGAGGCACTGATCACGTGACTGAGCATGCACTGATCACGTGACTGGGAGGCACTGATCACGTGACTGAGCATGCACTGATCACGTGACTGGGAGGCACTGATCACGTGACTGAGAGGCGCTGATCACGTGACTGAGGGGCGCTGATCACGTGACTGAGAGGCGCTGATCACGTGGCTATCATGCACTGATCACGTGCTTCAGGAGGCAATAATCAAAGAGCTGAGCAGGCACTAATCACTTGGCTAAGAGGGGCACTAATCACGGAGAGGAGCAGGAAATCGTCAAGGAGCTGCCCAAACTGTAATGAAATGGTTAAGCAGACTCTAAACACAGGACGCAGCAGGCTCTACACCCGTGACTGAGCAGACACAATTTGGGCAGCTCAGCAGACACCAATGGTGCAGCTCAGCAGACACCAATGGTGCAGCTCAGCAGACACCAATCATGCAGCTCATCAGGCAATACTCATGGAGCTGAGCAGGCAGGAATCACACAGCTCAGCAGGCAAAGATCAAGGAGCTGAGCAGGCACGAATCTCGCAGCTCAGCTGGCAAAATCAAGGAGCTGAGCAGACTGCCATTAAGTGGCTAAGCAGACTCTAAACACGTGACTCAGCAGGCTTGACACCCGTGACTGAGCAGCCACGAATCTTGCAGCCCAGCAGACAATACTCCTGGAGCTGAGCAGGCAGGAATCACGCAGCTCAGCAGACAGTAATCAAGGAGCTGAGCAGGCACGAATCACGCAGCTCAGCAGGCAATAATCCTGGAGCTGAGCAAGCAGGAATCACGCAGCTCAGCAGGCAATAATCAAGAAGCAGAGCAGGCAGGAATCAGGCAGCTCAGCAGCCAATAATCAAGAAGCTAGCAGTCAGGAATCGCGCAGCTCAGCAGGCAGTAATCATGGAGCTGGGCTGGCAGGAATCACGCAACTCAGCAGGCAATACTCACGGACCTGAGCAGGCAGGAATCACGCAACTTAGCAGGCAATAATAATTGGAGCTGAAGGCTGTAATGAACTGGATAAGCAGACTCTAATCACGTGATTCAGCCGGCTCCTCTCTGGGGACTGAGCAGGCACTTATTATGCAGCTCAGCAAGCTAAAATCATGGAGCTGAGCAAGCAGGAATCACGCAGCTCAGCAGGCAATAATCATGGAGCTGAGCAAACAGGAATCACGCAGCTCAGCATGCAATAATCAAGAAGCTGAGCAGGCAGGAATCACGCAGCTCAGCAGGCAATAAACATGGAGCTGAGCAAGCAGGAATCACGCAGCTCAGCAGGCAATAATCAAGAAGCTGAGCAGGCAGGAATCACGCAGCTTAGCAGGCAATAATCATGGAGCTGAGCAGACTGTAATGAAGTGGCTAAGCAGACTCTAATCACGTCACTCAGCCGGCTCCTAACCCGGTCTTGAGCAGGCAGTAATCACGCAGCTGAGCAGGGACTAATCACACAGCTGATCAGGCACGAGTCACGCAGCTGAGCAGGGATTAAGCATGCAGCTGAGCAAGCGCTAATCCCTTGATTCAGCAGACCCTGATCACGTGACTGAGCAGGCCCTGATCACGTGGCTGAGCATGCACTGATCACGTGGCTGAGCATGCACTGATCACGTGACTGAGAGGCACTGATCACGTGACTGAGCATGCACTGATCACGTGACTGAGAGACACTGATCACGTGACTGAGAGGCACTGATCACGTGACTGGGCATGCACTGATCACGTGACTGAGAGGCACTGATCACGTGACTGAGTGGCGCTGATCACGTGACTGAGAGGCGCTGATCACGTGGCTATCATGCACTGATCACGTGGCTGAGCATGCACTGATCACGTGACTGAGAGGCACTGATCATGTGACTGAGAGGCACTGATCACGTGACTGAGCATGCACTAATCACGTGACTGAGAGGCGCTGATCACGTGACTGAGTGGCGCTGATCACGTGACTGAGAGGCACTGATCACGTGGCTGAGCATGCACTGATCACGTGGCTGAGCATGCACTGATCACGTGACTGAGGAGGCACTGATCACGTGACTGAGCATGCACTGATCACGTGACTGAGAGGCACTGATCACGTGACTGAGAGGCGCTGATCACGTGGCTATCATGCACTGATCACGTGACTGGGAGGCACTGATCACGTGACTGAGCATGCACTGATCACGTGACTGGGAGGCACTGATCACGTGACTGAGCATGCACTGATCACGTGACTGGGAGGCACTGATCACGTGACTGAGAGGCGCTGATCTCGTGACTGAGGGGCGCTGATCACGTGACTGAGAGGCGCTGATCACGTGGCTATCGTGCACTGATCACGTGCTTCAGGAGGCAATAATCAAAGAGCTGAGCAGGCACTAAATCACTTGGCTAAGAGGGCACTAATCACGGAGAGGAGCAGGAAATCGTCAAGGAGCTGCCCAAACTGTAATGAAAATGGTTAAGCAGGACCTCTAAACACAGGACGCAGCAGGCTCTACACCCGTGACTGAGCAGACACAATTTGGGGCAGCTCAGCAGACACCAATGGTGCAGCTCAGCAGACACCAATGGTGCAGCTCAGCAGACACCAATCATGCAGCTCAGCAGGCAATACTCATGGAGCTGAGCAGGCAGGAATCACACAGCTCAGCAGGCAAAGATCAAGGAGCTGAGCAGGCCACGAATCTCGCAGCTCAGCTGGCAAAAATCAAGGAGCTGAGCAGACTGCCATGAAGTGGATAAGCAGATTCTAAACACGTGACTCAGCAGGCTTGACACCCGTGACTGAGCACACACGAATCTTGCAGCTCAGCAGACAATACTCCTGGAGCTGAGCAGGCAGGAATCACGCAGCTCAGCAGGCAATAATCAGAAGCAGAGCAGGGCAGGAATCAGGCAGCTCAGCAGCCAATAATCAAGAAGCTAGCAGTCAGGAATCGCGCAGCTCAGCAGGCAGTAATCATGGAGCTGAGCTGGCAGGAATCACGCAACTCAGCAGGCAATACTCACGGACCTGAGCAGGCAGGAATCACGCAACTTAGCAGGCAATAATAATTGGAGCTGAAGGCTGTAATGAACTGGATAAGCAGACTCTAATCACGTGATTCAGCCGGCTCCTCTCTGGGGACTGAGCAGGCACTTATTATGCAGCTCAGCAAGCTAAAATCATGGAGCTGAGCAAGCAGGAATCACGCAGCTCAGCAGGCAATAATCATGGAGCTGAGCAAACAGGAATCACGCAGCTCAGCATGCAATAATCAAGAAGCTGAGCAGGCAGGAATCACGCAGCTCAGCAGGCAATAAACATGGAGCTGAGCAAGCAGGAATCACGCAGCTCAGCAGGCAATAATCAAGAAGCTGAGCAGGCAGAATCACGCAGCTTAGCAGGCAATAATCATGGAGCTGAGCAGACTGTCATGAAGTGGCTAAAGCAGACTCTAATCACGTCACTCAGCCGGCTCCTAACCCGGTCTTGAGCAGGCACTAATCACGCAGCTGAGCAGGGACTAATCACACAGCTGATCAGGCACGGAGTCACGCAAGCTGAGCAGGGATTAAGCATGCAGCCTGAGCAAGCGCTAATCCCTTGATTCAGCAGACCCCTGATCACGTGACTGAGCAGGCCCCTGATCACGTGGCTGAGCATGCACTGATCACGTGGCTGAGCATTGCACTGATCACGTGACTGAGAGGCACTGATCACGTGACTGAGCATGCACTGATCACGTGACTGAGAGGCACTGATCACGTGACTGAGAGGCACTGATCACGTGACTGAGAGGCACTGATCACGTGACTGGGCATGCACTGATCACGTGACTGAGAGGCACTGATCACGTGGACTGATAGGCGCTGATCACGTGACTGAGGGGCACTGATCACGTGACTGAGAGGCGCTGATCACGTGGCTATCATGCACTGATCACGTGGCTGAGCATGCACTGATCACGTGACTGAGAGCACTGATCATATTGAGCTGAGAGGCACTGATCACGTGACTGAGAGGCACTGATCACGTGACTGAGAGCACTGATCACGTGACTGAGCAGCACTGATCACGTGACTGAGAGGCGCTGATCACGTGACTGCAGGGCGCTGATCACTGACTGAGAGGCACTTGATCACGTGGCTGAGCATGCACTGATACACGTGCTGAGCATGGCACTGATCACGTGGCTGAGCATGCACTGATCAGGTGACTGAGAGGCACTGATCACGTGACTGAGCATGCATTGATCACGTGACTGAGAGGCATGATCACGTGACTGAGAGGCGCTGATCACGTGGCTATCATGCACTGATCACGTGACTGGGAGGCACTGATCACGTGACTGAGCATGCACTGATCACGTGACTGGGAGGCACTGATCACGTGGGACTGAGCATGCACTGATCACGTGACTGGGGAGCACTGATCACGTGACTGAGAGGCGCTGATCACGTGACTGAGGGGCGCTGATCACGTGACTGAGAGGCGCTGATCACGTGGCTATCATGCACTGATCACGTGCTTCAGGAGGCAATAATCAAGAAGCTGAGCAGGCACTAATCACTTGGCTAAGAGGCACTAATCACGGAGAGGAGCAGGAAATCGTCAAGGAGCTGCCCAAACTGTAATGAAATGGTTAAGCAGACTCTAAACACAGGACGCAGCAGGCTCTACACCCGTGACTGAGCAGACACAATT